>NW_025336598.1:31830715-31985715 GCF_004798865.1 Varanus komodoensis | reverse complement strand
TTTGTAGTCTTACGGGCTCACATCCCTTCAGCTTGACTACCTAACTACATAATAATGATGGACGTTGAGTTAATGGATTGTGTCCACATCGTGGGCCATGAACTGCAGAGAACTTTGGTAAGAGAAAAAGGCCATTACAGAGAGGGACCACGGCTTTGTGGAACAGCACCTTCTTTGAATGTGGAAGGTCCCCAGTTCAGTCCCTGGCACCTCCTGCTACAAGGATCCAATAGCAGGTGATGAGAAGACCATCCGCATGAGAACCTGAACAGGAGTTGCTGCTAGGCGGCATCCCCAACAAATAATCTGACCTGGAAAAGGGCAGCTCCCTATATTCATGTGAGGAGTGACTTCTCGGCTAGTTGAGCCATGTGTGTCGCATCTTTCTCCTGGGCACCAGTGCAATCATTCCATGCCTTGTATTAACTAAATGTATTTTGCCCTCCTTAGTTCTTTAGCTTTGTCTTCTTTTATGCCTCTTCCAGTTTTTTACTCAAAGCACAAACTGAGATCTCTGAGCCACCCAACTTGTCTCCCCCCCTCTTCTGATGCTGCGAGGCTAGGAAAAGTGCACTGTTTCATTGGGTTCATTTTAATTTTTAATTTTCTCTGCACACATTGTGAAAAGGGAGAAAAGGAAACCTAATCTGAAGCCACAAGAAAAGCTTTGATAACTGCTGTTTGATAACAGCTCCATCTTACAAGAAAATGAGAGTATCTGTTTATGCTTCTCTGTATTATCACCTTCCATTAAGGAGAAAATGATGATCGAACATGCCAAAGACAGAGATAATATATTGATAGGAAGATGTCTCATTTAGCTGATTTGAATTGTCTGCATTAGGCTGCAGATCCTCTGTGGCACCGCAAGCTTCGCAAGCAAGTTTTTCATTGTCATTCTCCAAGTGGGATAAGTAAATAAACCCAATACTTTAGAAATATGTCTGAAATAATGCAACCTAACACAATGTAAATTCTCCCCAGCCCTTCAAACTAAAAAAGCCATTCAGAGAATAATGAAAGTGCATTCATAAAAATATTAACTCAAACCTGCTCAGCATATTCCTCCCCAGCACCCCCCGCCCAGCACACACATACAGTGCAATTCTCAGCTGACTGTGGCTAGTGGAAATTTCACAACATAATGAAACCAAGCTATGTGAATGAAAACACATCCAGGGTAAGTTCTCAAGGAGTCATATAAGGACAAATCTGGTGATTTATTAAACAATCCAAAAGAATAATGTTCTGTGCTGATACTTTACTGTCCTTAATGTTTGTTAGAATCTTAGGTCTTGAAAATACAGTAAAATTTGTTAGAGAAAAGGAAACCCTATGTTTATCTGTTTAATATTTAAGATGAAATAATGAAAATAAGGTTGCTTGTAGTCCACATATACATTATGTCTATACATTGATTGCAAGGGGACTTCCTTCCAGTGAAGCTGGAGTCTAGGAGACTTTAGTAGCTGTAGTTGCTTCATCATGGCTGTTTGTGGTTTGCTCACAGTTGCTTACTGGAAGCTTGGGTCTGAACCGTTTTAAAGCACCAGCCTTCTTCAATCTGCTGTGGTCCAGGTAATCTGGATTACCGCTCCCACATTCCTTGAACATTTTCATAGTAGCTGGGGCTGATGGGAGTTGAAATCCAAAATTTCTGGACTTCACCATGCTGCAGAAGGCTGCTTTGGCATCTCACCATTGAACCTTCACACTGAAGACTGGCTTACATTTGGCCGCCCATCCACCGGTGTCTGAGCCGGTGTGCCTTCCTGAATCAGGTAGGGACCGGCACCACCTTCCCTCCCCTAGTTTATGGTGGGTGATAAACTTAGCCACGTAGGGGTGACTTCAGCCTCCCAGGACTGGCTGGGCGACATTTTCTTCCAGCTGCCTGCAGCGTTCCTTCACTCCCTCCTCCATCTCCTTACCACAGGATGAGACACAGGACGAAACGAGGTCTTCTGGCCCCCACAGTCATTGGATGCTCTTGCGCATGGGGCTCCCAAGGATCAGAGGACAGACCCGGCCACCACACTTGCGTTCACTGAACACCGAAGAGGTCTTCACATGCACCCCTTCCTGTGTTCAGGCAATGGGCAGGGTGCTTCCTGCACTTTCGAGGACGCCCTACCTGAGAAGGGTCCCTCCTCAAGCTCGGAACCATTTGCAGTGGAGTATTTCCTGTGAACAGAGGACCATCAGGAAGGCTGCGTGTGCTTCTGGCAGTGGCCGGCCCAGGAAGCTCCAGGATGCCTCTCCGCACTCTTTCAAGACCTTCTTGAAAAGGTGCTTGAATCTACCAAGTTATGCAAAATATTTGGCAAGGATGGTGGTGTTGCCATGCTAGGAACATCCGTTTCTCCAAGTGGAAACACTGCCATCTGAACCCAGTCCGTGCCACGTTGAAAATGAATTATTTTACCTACATATATATTTACTGGATTTGTTTAAAAGCTGCCTGTTAGCAAAATGCTCTCTTAATGGTGCTTGCACAGAGGAGAATGCCTATTCTTATGATGGTCTTCAGCAGCAAACACATCATTAAAATGTATCACTTTCTCGAGCGCTTCACTCAGAAATGCAAGCGCAAAGTGACTGGGTAAATTATTTGCTTCCGATGGCATCCCCATGTTTACAGGTTCTGGGGGAAGGACGGCAAAGCAGCTTCTGTAAAGAGAAACCGCTTCTCCAAGAGAAGAGGCCTGTTCCTGGGGATGCTGGTGCAGAGCCCTACAGGACGCTTGTCCGACACCCGTGGAGGAAATGGCGGCCTCCCCGATTACATGTGCTTGTACTGAGGGCACACAGGAAGGTTTCCATGCAGACCTAGGCAAAGCTCAAAGGCTTTTGTCCATTCAGAGTGAGAAGTACATTGTACTTGACAATAAACCTGCCATTTTAAACCTCAGGGGTTTTAATCTTATAAATAATAGAGTTCAGAAAAGAAAAAAAGGGGTTGGGAAGTCTGCATAGCTCTGCCCGGAATTCAGATTTCTGTGAGGCACTCATTGGAAGGCTGTGCGGTAGAAATTCATCCTGGTGTCGGTATATTTGAGCGGATATTGTGTGTGTAAATATGTGTGTGTGTGTGTGCAACATACCTCTAATGTTTCTCTGTTACGCTCCCTTTTCCCTCTGGTTGCAGCCCAAACATCCATCATGCAGTGGCATCCCATAGTTAGTCAGTCCACTGTATGTATTCATGCCCTGTAATATAGCTTTCTATTTTGCAATCTGTTAACAAAGCAAAAGGTCTGCAAACCAACCTCACTTTAAAAGACCGTTTAAATTATCAATACCATACATATTTAAATCCCAACCCTGGCAGTTGTCGTTGCACACAGTTTAGCCTTTTCTTTTTCTCTTTCTTTAAAGCTAGAAACATTAACATTGAACACCTCAATATTGTTCAAAAATATTAAGGCAATTCCCTCAAAGTCTCAGTTTCTATTACCGTGATCTGTAATTTATTCCTACAAGCAGAAAACACCGCCAGATTATCAGAATTCAGATGAAGGAAATCGGTGCGCTTTTACTGGCAGTCCAGTCCTGTAGCTGACGCAATGCGAAAGTTGCCAGGTGGCCCTTGAGTTGATCCCAGTTCCCGATTCACCTGAGCCAAAGGGCTTGGGGTGCCTGGTCAGGGCCTTGAGGCTTTCTGCCAAATATGCCTAGTATAAACCGTGCCCCCAAGGGCTCGCACGTATGGCAACCCGTTGCTAGAGGCACGAGAATACCAGCAAGTGCCAGTGCAGTCGCACTGCTGGCTGTTGTGTGGAGACCCACCCTGGTGTTCCTGGCATGCTGCAGCTTTGCATCCCTGCCAGAAGCCTTAAACTCAACCGCTGTGCCACGCCTATGGGAATTAATGGGGAAATGGGGTGCTGGATCTCATGATACTTTTCCCGCAGGATCTAAATGCTTTCTGGGGATTATAGAGGGAAGCAGGAATGGAAAACATACAGTAGCTGGGAATGTGCAGATGGAAAGGAATCATAGTTTCAGCTTTCAGCACTGCCTTCTCTCACACGAAAGCTCCCCAGCTCAAACAACTGTCCTCTTGTCCCCACTCGGAGGGGTATGGCAGGGCCTTCTCACTCATGGCCCCTAGGCTGCAGAATGCTCTCCCATGGAAAGCCACCAGGCTTCATTGCAACGTGCCTTTTAGTTAGCCGCGAAGACTTGAATCTTTCAGCAGATTTGGAATGGGGGAAACATGCTTACTGCTGTTCTACTAAATTTAAAATGGTATGATTTTGTATTTTTGTCGTGGTTGTATTTTTTAATTATTCAATTGATGTTTTAATGTTATATAGTTAATTGCTTTGGGAGTTTTCATCTGAAAAGGGTACAAGATAATAAAATAATTACAAGATAATAAAAGGGTACAAGATAATAAAATAATTAAAATAATATGCTTCCAAATATAGGTTTAGATTTGTGCATTCATAAGGTTTTACTGAGCCATTTCCTAGCCATCCTACTTGGTGTTTTGATGCCATGAAAATCTATGCTCTCATGAGTTAATCTGTGCAACTGGATTCAGTTTTATTTTTTAAAATCCTTTTAAAAATGTTCTTAACCACTCATAAATAAATATTGCTATTCCAATTAGAGAAGCTTCCTTGAAAATTTCCAAAGTATCTCATGTGTGACCATTATTTTATCCAACATCTTTCTAAGTAGAAAGAGATGGTTGAGCAGCCCAATTAACTGCCTGACTTTTATTTAAAGTTTTTTGAAATCTGTATCAGCATAATACCTTTATTAGGCCAAACAAAGGATCACAAAAGCTGTGCAAGCTTTTGCAATTTCCCGTTTTCTTCATTGAACAAGTAACCATTTTGCTTAAGCCACACTACCTTTGCTTTTAAAGTTTGTGTAATCCGTCTGCCAATAGTTGGACAAAACCAGGGCTTTTTGTCCAAATTGGTAAGACTCAGCCCTCACACAGACACCCTGGAACACTGTGCAGGCAAGATTCCCTGCAAAATCTTTCTCTTCTGCTACCAACAGGCATGCACTGGATACTGAACATCCGGGCTGATTTGGAACATCAAAAGGTTTAAGCTTCCCACGTAGAGTCTAGGTGATAACCATCACATTTTACGTGATAGCCAACATGGTGGGAGGTTTATCGCATCTCAGTTTGGCTGTCAGAGGTGATACAAGATGACGATCCAAGACAGCTGATCACTGTGCTAACAGATGATAGCAGCTTGACACCTTCACATGCCAAGTGATAACTACAATTATCACATGGATAATAGGAGGAACCACCAAGAAAAGCATCGGGACAGCAGAGAGAGATCAGGCAACCCAAGCACAAGCACACGCTTCTAAATCCAGTTCTGTAATGCTTTCTTGGTTGTGCTCATCAGAGTTCCATCAAGAATGCAGGAATGAAACTGAAAACGAACGTGGAAGGAGAAGGAAGGAGGAAGCCAGAGATTAGACTCATTGAGGAGGGCGATGCTTGCACTGAGGCCTCTCAGACAAAGCTGTGGTTCATGCTCTGGTCTTCTGCCTTAGCTACTGAAGCCTTCTCCTCTCTGTCCTTCCATGGTCAGCCCCCTCATCCCCGTCCAGAAGTCTGGATCCCAGCAATAAGACTCCTCTTGCAGTAAGTACACAATGCAATGTTGCTTCCTCCATAAAGCCCTACTCTGGCTTCCCATTTAAGTCAGTCCAGCACAGACTTCTTGCCTTTGCATCCAATACTTTCCATGACCTTGCACACCAACATATTTCCTTGCCTTCGTAGTATGACAGCTCTTTGATGAACATTGCAGACTTTGAAACACATAGTTTTGCCAGGATCTTCAGGGCTTCATAACGGAGTGGGACTGGGTATGAACCACCTCTAGCCAAAGTCTGCCTGTTGCCCTACACCTATTGAGAGTGTTTTGACTCAGATTGCACTAAAGATGGTAGTGCAACATCCTTCAACCCTAAATCAGCATACCCACACAGGTATTTAACTTGGGAACTGCATGGCAACCAGAGGACAGGTCACATCAACAAAGAACTTCCAGAACAGCATGAACAGAAGTCAAGATTTCAAAGCACAAGGCTCTTTTCAGAGCTTCGATTTGGGCCACTTCATTGTTTTCTTCTAGCTGGATCTCTCATACAAATTTCTATTTAAATACTGCTTCTTTAAAATGCCAGAGAACTGTTATGTAATACAATAAGCTAGGGTTCAGATTGCTGTTTTACAAAAGTTTACAATTTATAATAATGCATTAAAAAGTTCTATTCTATTAGTGACGAAAGAGTCCAGCTGGGACTTGATTCAGCACTGGGTCAGTAAACTGCACCATTTTCCTGAACATTTTAAAAAAATAGCTTGCATTTTCTGAGCCCAGCCATGAATCCAGAGATGCCGGTGCACTTCTCATGTGCAATGAGGTTTTCCAGTGATTGGCCTCGAGCTCCCCTGGGTGTGAACAAAGCACTACACCTGCCGTGCTTTCCCCCTTCTCAGCTCCCTGGACTGGCTTGGTGGATGAAGGTTGGAAAAGCAGAGAAGGCGGCCTGAAAAGCCTGAGGCATTCGAACCCCAGGGCCAGAGAAGCTGGAAGGTGTAGTTTTGAAAAGCCCGTCTCCCAAGGTCCCAGATGCCCACATGCCAGGTGCCTGTGAGGAGCGGAACAGAGCGGAGTGGGTGCTCTCAGGTTTCTGGTTGCCTTCTCTATTGTTTGTGCAGCTGCTCCCAAGCAGGCAGCAGGGATGCTGTTTGCATCCAGATACAGCTCACCACCCGGTCACCGAATTTCAGAGGCATTTCTAGCTTACACAGCTACCAACAATCACCCCACCAATGCACAAGCTCAGCACTTCAAGTGGCATAGATGGAAATATAATTTACACAAACCAGCAACAATATGTGGCTGCTGCAGTTTCCACGCTGGTGGATGCCATCCGCTTCGTGTCCCTTGCAGATCATGCTACTGATGGCGTGGGGTCACATCAATGGTTCCTCCACACAAGCCTGCCCTAGCTGCCGTCATGGTGTTGCCCTCACAGATGCCTGAGTCAAATGCGTAGGAATTTCTGTTATCAATGGGCTGGCCCAGAGGATCCATGACCGATCCATAGCTGATGTCCAGATTTCAGACCTGCTTGGAATGACTACTCGGATTCAGTGGAAGCATGCAAACAAGCACCCAACAGTTTATTTACAACAGCAGGAATCCTTAAATTACAACAGCACTGAAGGGTAACAGTTTAAGACTGGCTAGTAGGAAATGGGACATGTACAGAGTGTTTTCTGGAGTTGGTGTCACTTATGCTTTTGCAGGGAGGGGGAGGGAGACTTTGAATGGGGGATATGCAAGAAAATACAGAAGCATTGCAAAATCATCACAGACATCTGGGATACATCATGCACATCAAGAGCTTAAGTAACAGATAACAGATGAAACAATCAGAATTTACAGAATTTAACAGGTTTCAATGTTTGCTTTTTACAGTCAGAGGTAGAAAATTCTTTAAGACAAAGTACGAGCTGGCCAGGTATTTTGAATTGCAATGAAAGCACAGCTGCACCAACTGCAGCTTGCAACATTTTTCCATTTCACTGACAGAATAACAAGTGACGCATGTACATTCCAAAGGATTAGCAAAAGATACATTTTGTGAATTCAGACTTGCACCAATGTTTCAGTTTTGCGATTGATAGCCATCTGCCTGTGGGTGACTCATTTACATAACTTGGGGCTGTTCTCCCTCTTGCCATGGAAGGAGCCAGAATGTAGAAACCCTGAAGATTGGAAGGAGTGAGGGGAGACAGGCACCAATTTCTATTTTCCTAAATATAAAACTTAGAGCTTTTATTAGGGCAACTCCAACACTGACAGAGCTGTATTCTAATGTTACAGAAGATACAGCACAGGTTCAGCAGACCGGAAGCTGTGGTGTGAGGTCGTTCTAATGACAAGTCTCTGGAATATGGACATGCACCTTTCTTTTCCCTGCTTGTAAGTATGTTCATATTTGGGGATTGTGTATTGTGTGGTGTGGCTCTCACTCCAAGCTACCTGACTCCAATGCACTGATTTCTCAGCATCCCTGGATACTTCCGAACTCATGGCCAGATCAGCATTGCCTCAACCCATCCTGCTACTGTTTCCCCCCGCTTACTAGCCGCACTCTTGCACACGGGTCTTGTCTGGCCCATTATACCACTTTGTTTCAATATTCCCACCACCTGAAGAAACGCAGGCATTTTACTCCATCGTTGGCATGATAGTTTGTCCATTCCTCTCCTTTTTAGCAATGGGGAACAAAAGTAAAAGTGGGTGCTTTGTTTGATGGATGACTTAAAATCTGAAACCGAAATCCAGCACATTCCATCCCTTCAACATTGGTTCAAGGTAGAACCACTCATCCTCTATGAATTCCTGTTTCGTCGATATATATTGTATGGGCCGGGCCAAAATAGTTGCATGAAAAACCTTTTCACATTTGTGTCCCTGTGACTTGTGGCCCTCCCCTTGGTGGTCATGGATGAAGACACATTCAGCACAGCTCTTTCCTTGGCACCCATTCAGAGTGAGGGCAATGCTTCCTGCCATCCCTTCAGACTATGTGGCTTGATGATATTGCCACATGGTCCAATACTGTATGAAGGCCCATGTTATGGTATTCACAATGTGGCCCTGATTCGCACAGGTGCTGCATGAATGGCTGCAAATATCTCTACCAGGCATCGAGAGAGGAATTTTTGGCGCTTCAGAGAAGTACTAGCATGCCCACGCTCACACACAGATATGAATTTGAATTGGAAAATACTCACTAGACAATATCATGCTAATTTTCTTATATACTTAAACAGTACCTACAAACTATACACTACATTAAATATTTATTTGCATTCTTTATTTTAATTGCAGACTATTTTTCAACCTTCAGACATAATAACAGCAGCAATAGTATTGTATAATAATAAAAATACTAATTCGGAACAATGTCTAATAAGTAAGACATATTCGGCTGGCACTACATTTTGTCAGATGCCTTACCCTATTTGAGAAGCATGGGATTAATGAATTTTCTGGGTTGTGCATTGATATTAATGTTTCAAAATTATTTCTCAAGACATACTACCATGTATATTACCTGGTTCATGTGGCATAAAAGCTCTGTGTGGCAGGGAGAGAAACTGTATTGTGTTTGCCACGCATTTGGCCATTTATTTTCACAACAATTTCATGCAATTCAGTCGAATGAAGCTGCCTGCTAAAAGAGAAAGCAGCACTGAACACAGTGGATGGATTCCCATCACATATTCTCCACCCCTGCAAGAAGCCAGGGTGGGTTGGTTGTTCACAGGACTGCCCACAGTACACAAGGCTGATAACTGATCGAACTGTGGGTTGGTCTCCTCCTGCCCCAGTCCTCCAGCCAGTATCCCAGTGATCTCGGAAAGCCCACTTTATCTCCTCCTCCCCACTGTTATTGCTAGATCTTTTCATCCACCTGCTGCCTTTCCCTCTGAGTGGGTCGCTAGTCATTAGTCACTGCCCACAACCCACAACGGAACCAGTCTTCTGAGTCTGGACAAGGCAACCCTGGAACAAACCAGGGGTTGTCAGAGTGTCCTGTTGCTGGAAAGTAAGCCATCTTGCAGGAAGCAGGCTGGGTTCAGATGGCACAACAAGCCGCTGTGGCTAATTTCCCAGTTGCCATGTCCTGCGGACACAATGAGGTCGACTTTCTACTCTGCTGTCACTATTTGCATTTATCTAAACCACTCAAGACTACATATGAGGTAGAAGTAAGTTAATTAAGGACTTCCCCATGCTCTGCCACAGCAAGACTTAGCTATAGACCCAAGAATTTCCTGCTAGATTGGACCCAAGGCCATGCAGCCGTCTCTAACATCAGTCAGCTGAATGGAGCTTGGGAGCTCAAGCATATTGGACTGGCATTACACGTGGGTGAAGATTACCTGCCCATTGTTTATGTTCAGCATGTGGTAGTCCAGAATAATCTGAGATCCTGATATCCCACTTAGCTCCCATGGAGAACCAGTCCAATTCAAACCATGGTTTCTGAAGATGGTTTCTTAAACTAAAGAGTTTATTATATATGGTGAGCTTTTGTTCATATGCAGCCAGAAGCCAGGAATGAAAGTGAGCACAAGGTTTACCCTTGCCTGCAACATGGAACAAAAAGACCTCAATTTGATTTTTTTTAAATTTTCCCCTGGGTTTTTCAAAAATACCCTGGCTAAACTTGCATTAAAAATGGTAAAGGTTTCCCCTTGACATTAAAGTCCAGTCATGCCTGACTCTAGGGGGTGGTGCTCATCTCCGTTTCCTAGCTGAGGGAGTTGATGTTTGTCTGCAAACAGTCTCCATGTTCATGTGGCCGGCATGACTAAACACCGAGGTGCACGGAACGGTTACCTGCCCACCAAAGTGGTACCTTTTTATCTACTTGCATTTGCATGCTTTCGAACTGCAAGGTTGGCAGGAGCTCGGACGGAGCAATGGGAACTCACCCTGTTGTGCAGATTCGAACCGGCGACCTTTCGATCAACCAGCCTGGCAGCACAGCGGTTTAAACCACTGCGTCACCTGCATCCCTAAACTTGCATAGGATTGCACAATTTGCGTTATTTTAGATCTTTGCATAGCTGCTGGCTTTGATACCTTTATCTTGGTTTTCATCTTGTCATTGTTGCATTTTACAGTTCCATTCTATTTTATGATTTCAAGTTTTGTTTTGTGAACTGTCCAGAGAGTTAATAAATAAATATACATAATAAATTAATAACCTTGGAGGTGTTCCTCTGCTTATCAGAATTGTAGATTTCTACTTCACACCCAGATATGTATTTTAGCTAATTGTATTGCACCGTCAAATGCAAAGCAGAGGCAATGCTTAGCATGCAGTTGCCTCCCCCATTCAAAAGCACCCATTTATTATGGACCTTGCTTATTTTCCCAGCTGTACATAATTTCTTTTACATCTGGTGGGTAGTTCTAGATGCATTGCAGTGTGAACAGCAATCCCATAATCCAGTGCAGAGTCGGTTGGTCTGATCTAGTTTTACCCTTGCCTGGACTTGTTGCCGTCGTGCGGATGTTTCAGCATGAGGTATTTATTGTGCAGAGATCATTCCCTACTCATGGTTGTTTATGATGCCATGAGCCTCCAGTTCCAGTTTTGTGTGTTGTGAGGTTTCTTTTTCTTTTGTTTTAAACTGAGTGGGGAAAATGAGGCATTTAATTGTGAAAGTGAAAAAGACTGTGAGTTTCTTTTCTGCATTTGTTCTAATCCACTAGAGCACAACGCCACCTGGATGTTATGCAGCAGAAAAGCAGGAGAGAAAATGCTGTTTGTGTAGTGCTAGAATCTCAATTCTGTGACGAAACTGAAAAATGTACAACTAATTAGCAGCCTGATGTAGAAAAGCTCTGCCTGTTGTGGCAAAAGATGGCAATGCATTGTTCAAAGGACTTGTTTCTTGGCTGAAGATGAAGGTCACTTGACAATGCTGAGCACGAAGCTACATACTATGTTAAGTGTGTAGCATTCGCAGTTGTTGGTCTTCTTCTTATTTATTATGCTAGAGGAAGAGATGCAGCCTCAGTCAGTTGGGACCATCCAGCATGGCTGTGGGGGAAGGTTAAACCTTCCCACCCAACTGCTTCCTCCTCCTGCAAATTCTTATACCACACTGACGGGATGAGTTTGTCCGCCTGGCTGCCCTCCCATCTACCTGTCCGGTCATCTTCCTTCCTTCCTTCCTTCCTTCCTTCCTTCCTTCCTTCCTTCCTTCCTTCCCCCCATACAGAAGTAGCTGCAAAGGAAGGATTACCCCTCAACATATATGTTGTAGCCTTGATCTGGATCAGGCCCATACCTGCTCACCCAGAAGTAAAAAAGTGTAGAATCAGCTGCACACCAAGCATTTAGAGCAGTGCATTTTTTAGCACATAGTTATCAAGCCCTAAAGGGGTTCAACTGTTGTAGCAAACAAAAAATTATTTGGGAGAACAATGCCTAGGGGACAATGCAAGGTAACGTCTGAGGACAGGGATGAGTGAACTTGAGTTGCCCCTGAAGAACAACAGTAGTCTGAAACATGTGCTTGGCTGTGCTACTTTGCTGGTGTCTCCTGGTCATACCCTCATGCTTACCAAATTGTTGTTGCTTTGAATTTTTTTCGTATATTTTGGTTTTTAACATTGTTTTGCTTTAGAAACCCTTGGACTGAAAAATGGCGTAAGAGGAGAGAAACAGGATGGGACTGCTTCTTCCAAAAGACGGGGAAAGCTATTCCCCCTCTGCACTGCATGAGCTACTGGCTGTTGACTTCTGCCCCAAAGGGATGGAAAACCCTGCTGAGCAGATTTATAGGGTGCAGGAAAAAGAAGCAGTGAGAGATCTTGTAGCATGAACAAAATTCCATTTATGTGATGTTGGCTTCTGTGCCAAGTTTCCTGCTGCCTGTTGAGGTCCTCTCTTCTCCAGTTTCTTCTGTTGAATTGGAGCAACAGTTCAGATTCAGCTGTCTCAGAAGATTAACAGGGGATGAAAGAGATGCTTCTGGTTAGTTTAAAGACACATCAAGGAAAAGTGGATTGATCTGTGCTGGTTGGTGTTACCCTACTCCTAAAGGTTTGTGCTCTGTCTGGGCATCCTCTGCAGCTGTGCTGTAAACCTAGATGCCCAGGTGTCTGTGGTGGCCAGCAGCACCTGAATGGCAAACTGTGCTTGTTCCTGGAGAGACCTGATCTGGCCGCAACCACACATGTCTTAGCCATGTTCTCTTTGGGTGATTGTAATGTGCGCCATGTGGGGCTGCTTTTGAAAGCATTCCAGAAACCAGCTGGTCCAGATGCTGTGGCCAGACAGCTTCCCTGGCTACCTGCCTATCTTGGGACATCATTCGTAGTGCCCGTTATAAATCTGGCAGAGGGTGGGACCAGGCTCCCCAACAGACCTCTTTCTCCCCTGTGTGCCTGCTCAGGTCTTGGAAACTTTGAGAGAGGACCTACTTTTGAGACTGCCGCTTTTCTACCTCTGATCAGAAAGAGATTTACAGTGGCTGTAAACGTCCCTGATCGCTCCCTCCAGCTCAGTTGCCCTTCTGCCAGCAGGCAAAGATCTTTTTCTTCAGACTGGCCTTCGGCATGCAAGCAGGTCAGTTGGATTGAAACCTATTCTTATTCTTTTATTCTGAAAGCCTGACTCACTGTCAACCTAACCTACCTCACAGGGTTGTTATGAGGACAAAATGGAGTGGAGGAGGAGTATATAAGCCACCTTGGGTTCCTTGCAAGAGAAGGAAAGCTGGGATATAGGAGGGTGAGTACTCGGAGGAGGGCTTTCTCTGTGGTGGCACCCAATCTATGGAATGCGCTCCCCAGAGAGGTCCGCCTGGCGCCGTCATTATTTGTTTTTTGGCACCAGGCGAAGACGTTTTTATTCAAATATCATTTTAACTGTTAATAGTATTTATTTATTTTATTCTTTGTCCAGGGTGACTTAATTTATACTGTTAATTTATATTATTTTAATTGAAGTTATTTATATTTGTGAGCCGCCCCAAGGCTTCGGCGAATGGGGCGGCATAGAAATGTTCTAAATAAATGAATAAATAAAAATGCTGTGCAGCTGGTATTTTTGCACTTTAGAGCATTTGTTTGATTATAGCTTTGATAAGGTTGTACTTCTGACCATAAGCCCCTTTGAGGGCCTTTTTGGGAGAAATGTGGGGTCTGATCCGAACCTCGTCAGCCAGCCGGCTGGGTGCTTCAGCTCATGCAACTCTGCAGCCTCCTGCTGGGTGCTTCCATGCGAACGGCGCTCCAGCACAGACAACGTGGCACAAGCAGCCTAGAGGTGGTGAAGAACGTTTCCTTACGCCCAGGGGATCGTGACCATGAAACCCTTCTGTCTACCTGTTATGGTTCGGCAGCACTAGAGGGTCACGCGCCCAGACTTTCCTAAGTAAAGGACTGACAAAAATGAGCCAAGGCCCTAAAATCAGTTGAAGAAGGCTAATTTGCTCCCACATTAATAGTGCAGGCAGTCTATGCAGACAGCATCAGTGGCTCCAGTTCTGAGTTTGATTAATGTGAAACACTGGAAGTACTTAAGAAAGGGCAGCGTGCTGGCCCCAGTGCATCAGGCAGGCGATGGCCACAGCAGAGATATTCATTAGGACGAAGCGCCAACATCCTTTCGGCTGTTTCGCAAGAAGGCAAGCAGGACGGGACGGAGGGACCAGACCTCTCGTGGAGCCGCTCCCCTTGAACGCGACGAAGTTCCTTCTGCGTGGACGTGCACACCTTGCTTGGTGCATGCTTTTTCTGCTCCCGGGAAGAAGCATCTTTGGGACGGCCCAGGACTGGAAAGAGAGAAGAAATCAAGGCTACGTACAAGTGTGACTTGCAACAAAATGTTGTGATGTGACAAGCTCGCATCTGGGGTTCCAGACCCCTCCATTCCTGTCCCGCCATCACCTCCATTTTCTGATCCCCACCCAGTCAGCATTCTGTCCCCACTGAACAAGCTTGCCCCTCAGTGAACTGATTTCGGGGCATCCCCCATTTTAGGGTATCTCTTGCTGTTCTGCTGCAAACCTTGGAATTTCCAAGTCTGGTCTTATGCACAGCTGGGACCTTTGGGGCTGCGTAAGGATCCACACTCAGAAAATTAATTCACTGTGTATACTGTGATTTCATTTTCTTACTGTCAAAGTCATTCTCCCCCCTGCCCTTTCCTCCTTTCTCCTCTTCTCAAAAAGAGTCGATGTTTTAGCTTGTTACAACCAAAGCAGCCGCATGTGCTGGTCCTTTAACCCTTACCAAATCCAGGGCACCATCCTATGCATGTTCAGGCACAAGGCAATTCTACTGCTGCAGGTGTTGGCATGCTGGCTGGGGCTTGCCAAGAGTAGCAGGACTGGTTTCTGTCTAAACATTCACAGGATCATGCCCTTGCTATGCCATGGGCTTTTCTGTAGGCTACAATCCTCATTTACGTCTGAGGATCCGAACGACTCTATTATTTATAGCTTTTCTATACCGTGCAAATTAGTGTAATGCTCTCAGAATGGTTTTTCCAACAGGCCAGCTTCTCCATTCATCTGCGGAAGCCTATAAAAACACATGCGACAAATATTTTTGAAGGACTCATCTACCCATGCCATTTAAAATTAAGCCTTGCGGCTTTGTCCAGAATAGTGCCATAACTAAAATTCAAAACAGTCTGCTGTGAGGTCTGTATAAAAGGTCTGACAGGCTTCTCAGCACCCACACAAAAGCCTTTCCCACCTCTGCCTGGAACAGAATGTGTCCCTCCAGACCAAAGAGGTTCTCTAACCAAACCAAACAAGCCCGGCATCGAGCTTTCGCTTCTGCATTGCGTTCACCCTCTAATTCTCCCTCAGTCCCCCATTAAGCGTCCAGCCACTGATTTTCCTTCTCCATCATCACCTCCCTCTGCAAGCCAAAGACCAGGCTCCTCTGGCCACCAGTCCCCGCTATTAAAACCTTCAGGCCGAACAGCCCAGCCGGGCATGCCGTCTTGGCAGGGAGCAGGGCTGTGAGACAGCCCTGATGTCTCGCAAGAGGACTGACACGATCACATTTCTCCCACCCCCAGAAGACTGAAGAGGGGGAACCTCTGCAGGCAGGCGGGAGCGTGATGAAAACAGTTTGTCTCCAGAGCGGCCAGCCATTGTCATTTCACAAATGAAATCACTTTGGAAATTTAGAGAATTAATATCATAATGAAGACGGGAGTGCCCATTAGGGTGGTCTAATGTTGCTCTGGAGATACATGATGGATGCCCAGAGGCTGCAAGCCCTTATTTGCAGAGAGTCACCTCTGTAGCTGCCATTATTAGGAGAATATCTGAGGCAGAGGACCAGATGCAACCACTGCGAGATGAGCTTGTGTTTGATTGGCTCCCAGGGAAGGCGAGGATGCAGCCCTCCGTGCACCTGTCGGGATGGCTTCCAGACCCTCCTCACCCCAACCCCTACTAATGCCGCCGTTTTACTGTAGGAAGTTTTTCTTCCAGGATCTGCTGCTTCTTTAATGGGAAAAATCCATTAATGGGATTATATTATTAAGCAATTGCTTTAAGTGGTTTATATTAGTATTTTTAAATCACATAATTAATCCAGTAAAACATTGAGAATTTGCTTTCTATTGAGGTTTTTAAGCTGTTAAAGCTATATAGTTGTGGATATTCATGTAAAATGATACTTAGATATATATTTATATCTTTTAGGTAATAGCTTTAAGTGGGTTTTATTTTACTTTATTTATTTGCGTTTAAACCACACAATTTGGTGTGTGAAGCACAGAGTCTTTGCTTGAGGTTTTTAAGCTGCTCAAGATCTATGTGTGAAAAGTAAGCCACACACCAAAGAAGCCAACAAGATGGGAAGTCGAGGCAGCCCGAGGGGCCGACTGCGTCCGCTTGCGCTTACACCTATCCCACTGGCGGGGCCGCGTCTGCTGTTCCAGGAAGGCGAAGGCTCCTTCCAGGAATTATCTTAATGCGCAATTGAATCATCATTTCTAGCACTTCAGCATCTTTCCCAGAAGTACAGTTTTCCACAGGCAATGATTCTAGTTAAGAGAAAATGTGGCTATCCGAAAGAAAAACCCCCACGTGATCGGCCTTCCCTGCTGGTTTGCAGCGAACTGAAGTCTTGTGTGGATCAACAATTAGGAACGAGGGGATGCTTCTCACAGCCTCACCTTTCGTGCGATAAAGCGGCTTTTGCTTGCCTCCTCATCTCACCTGTCAGACAATGTCAGGGGTCCTTCCTGTCGCTTTCAGCTGCCCTCTTTTGTTTTAATTATCTCGTGATATTGCCCCACTTGCATTTATGCGTCTGATTGGAAATGAACCTATCCCTAAATTTCTCCATCTTTTTTTAGTCATTCTGTCACGATCCGTAGCTCTTCGAAATATTCTCATGTCTTCCCCATCTCTCTTTTCTCAAATTTGTATCTCCTGATTTCTTTTATAGTCAGTCATATTTATTTTTTAAAATGAGATTTCAAAAATTTACATGAAGAATCCAAATAGAATCCTGATATAATTTAAGTAAATTGTTGTTTTTGAGAAAGATAACATTTTGAGTTAACAGGATTATGTTTTTCTTATTTAGAAATGAAGCCCAGGTTTTCATATCATAGCTTAATCTCCTGTATTATATATTTCATATGTACATGATGTATTTAATATATTTTCCAGGTTTCTATAAACCAAACACATACATGCAAAACAGGAACAGATTTCATGAGAAATGTAGGCATGTCATGGAACTTGTGAATACAAGGATCAAACCCCGTGAAATAGGGCACGACCCACTGGGAAATAATCCGATGGCAGCCTCATGGAAAAGGATGGAGCTACCATGTTCCTACATGGCTCCTATTCCAACATTTAGGGTGCCCTTTTTCACACACACCCCACCTCTAAAATCAGTCATTCCCTTTTCAAAAACTCAGAACTCCCAAAAAACTTAAAGGGTGCATCCGACACATTAGAATTCTGCTGAATGTACGGGAATGGCATCCGCCTTCAGCATGTTCTCACAGTTCTTGTTTTCCGTGGTGTTTCTGGGTGAGGCTTTCATCATGCAGTCTGCTCACCCCATGCACAGAATGTCATGGGGGAGTCAGACAATGTCATCGCTTTTTTATTTCCCTCCCATGTTTTCCCACCATTTCTGCTGTTTCCCTTAGTGCAACAATTCCGCTAAGGAGGGAAAGGCGTTCTGTGGCTTTTGCTTGGTGATACTGGGAGATCTCCATGGGGAAGAATTCCCACGTGCGGCAACATGGCGGTCCATCAATGCACGGAACTCATCTGATCCAGCAGACTGGGCAGGGCTGCATGGCTTTTACATCCCAAGCGAGTCACGCGAGACTCGGGCAGCCACCCATCCTGTTAGAGGAGACCACCTCTTCTGTGGGAAGGCCTGTCTATCTAATGCTGGTGGAAAGAGAATGAACTGTATGGACAGACTGCTGCTGCAGATGCACAGTGAAGCTCACAGTCTTCCTTCCACGCCTTGGCGAGATGTTAGTTTCGATTTAGAGTACAGTAATTATTCCTCGGTTTGCAACCAAATGTACGCGTTAGCAGGGGTCAGTTTTATGCTGTTCGTCATTCTCTTCTGTCCTGCTTTTTGGTGATGTGTTCTCCTCTTGTCTGGCAATTTGTGAGTGGCTAGGACAACCTACACTGGACAGGACAATCTGAAATGCATTGCTACACAAAGGGCCACTTCCTTCGTCTCCGTGAGTGCTTGCTTGCTTGCTTCTGCAAACTGCAGCTCACCTGGCCACAAAATAGGCAGGCCAGCTGCTCAGAAATATATTTAGGACCTAAAGAAATAGTTACAGAAATCTTCATGGATAGATTGCATGAAATGCAATTGTTTTGATCCACATACATAGATATACTAATTGTAATCATTCTGAAGAAATTAATTGGGGGTTTAGATGATGCATGAATGTGCCACAGGAGGAGCAAAATGCACTTTTACAGGAGAAGGAAAAGGCAGGCCCCTTCAAAAAGTCTTCCCCCCAAAGAGTCCCCCCAAGTTCGGGAGCAGGATTATATTAAAAAATAATGCTTTGAGTTGCTGTCTGGTGCATCATAATGAAGCATCTTTTCAATCCATCAACACAATCCATTGTGCAATCCATCTTTCCGCCTTGGGGTGTTCAGCAGAGCTCACCTCAGGTAATGGTGCAGCACAAGCCTCTGTGTGTTTACTCAGATGTAAGCCACACAGTGTTCAATGGGGCTTACTTCCTTGCAAGTGTGTTTGGAGCTGCAGCTCTAATCTGTTGAACTAAGAGAGCAACGGACTAATCACTGCATAACCCAGAAGGTTGCACTTTTTCTGCATGTTTACTCAGGTGCAGGTCCGTCTGTGAGCAATGGCACCTACTTTCTAGGAAGCACATTGAGAATTGCAGCCGAGATCAGTCCAGCTAAGTGTAATCCACTAAGCAGTGCAGACCCCAGATATGATCGCATTGATTCAGAGGGGTGGGGGAGATACCAAGAACAGGCCACAGACAGAGGAACGGCTGCTTTTAGGCACCCCTGGCCTTGCTGGATTGCCCGCGGCTCAGAGATGCTCCTCAAACCGTCGCCGGTGCCCTCCGGTAATAAAGACATCCCAGCCTGACTATGGCAACGAGCAGCCTGCCAGCGCTCAGACCCTGTAAACGATGCATGTGATATCAGACAGAGAGGAGCTAATGAAAACAATCACATTAAACATAGCTCTACAGTGTTCGGCACTCAATAAGTGAGCAGCAGGCTCTCTGTGTCTGGCTTACAGAAAACAGGAGGTAGCAGTTTGCAAGAAGCAGCATTTTAATGTGATTGGACTATAACAGACAATCTATTTACAGCATGCTCTGGGGAGCTTATAAACAAATGTTGAGTAATTTCAGCCAGCAGTAATTACCCTTGCAGCTGACAAGGATAGCATGATACTTTCTCCTTCACCTTCAGCCCAGTCCAGAAGGCACTGTACACAATGGCATTTCTAATTATTTCTGCATTTCTGTGGCTAAAGACCAAAGTGTGTTATTAGAGAACATTTTAGAAGCTCTACAGCACACACGAGCGCACGCACAGTCGCCACCCAAAGCGGGACATTTAAAAGTCATTATGACCGCAAATCAAAGGTTTGCTTCCTAGAAGTGCGCCGCAGGGGACGGCCCTTGCTCCCCCAGCCGCCCATGCTCAGGGGAGGGCTTTTCGGCATCCCTGCTCAGCTCCCTTCCTCCTGGTTTCAGGAATCTCCAAGATGGACCAGTGACATGTTCAGTGCCAGGCAATCTAAGCTTCTCTACCGTGCTCTGCACTTGCCACGGCGACTCTCTGGCTCCCAAACTTGCTAACAGCAGCAGACATGTGTCTACGGGATGAGAGATGCTGGCCGAGCATCTGCAGCGCAGGCAAGGTGTCTGCCTGAAAGTCGCTGGGAACGATGGATGGGGACAGGCACAGCAGGGAGAGACGGGACGCCGCTCGGCAGAGCCACCCCTGTGCGTTGTTCCTGAGGAGGGGGCTCCACAGAGCAAAATGGAGCCTCCTTCCAGACCCATGCAACCTGTGGCCCTCTCTCCATCACTGTGGGTCCCGACAGTTGTCATGGGCTGCCCTTCAATGTCGCCCAGTCTCAGCCGCTTGGGAACACTAGAGGGATGGTGCCTGTGCTCCTCTGGTCACTGGGAAAACCGACACTGGCTCTCGCCTGGGTTGCCCACTGACGTCTGGCTAAGAAAGCAGAAACACAGAGCAGAAGAGGCCAGCAGTTTGCACGGGCCTCAGAGCAAATTTAGAAATAATGACTCTAATTTAAGTAGCCATGTGATGCATTGCACCTGAATGGGGAAGTCTGACCAGGAGACCAGTCTGCCTGCCTAGTCCATGCCCAAGCCCCAAGTGTGGGTGGCAGGTTCAGGGTCCCCACTCACATCCCTTGGTTTTAGGCAAGACTGGGCTGGCCAGCTAATAGAGGACACAGTCAAACAGAGAACTGTCCTCTTCCTGCTCTGCAAAATAGAGAAGTGTCCTCTGTAAAGCAGGACATCTGGCCACCCCGCTTTGGCCCTCTCTCTGGCTATACATGCAGGATGGTATGTACTCTAAGCTGATATTAAAATCGGGAAGCACTTGATTAGTGTGATGAGTTTCGAACAGGTGCTGTAGCAGCAAAAGTGCTCCAAAGGTGGGGTGCCACAACTGAGAAGACCATTCCCCGGTTGCTGCCAAAGGGACACATGCACGTGGTGGAACTAACTGTGGTGGCTGAAACTTGCTGGGGGATGGAGGACGTTCTTCTGATGAAACCTGCACAGAGTTAGACCCTTAGGCACCCCACTCTGCAGTGAGCGGCAGGTTGACACAGGGAAAGGGGCTCTCCCCCAACGTCACATTGACTTATGACCGTGCGAATGTGCGGATCCTGTTCCACTTTTACCACCCCGATGAGTGTGAACTGCATGGAAACCCTTCAGTGAACATCAGATGCATCATGTAGCCAGTGCTAAGCTCCCCCCCCCCCCCGCCCCCATTTCTGGGCATTCTTCAGACGGTAATGAGAATGCTCCTTTTTGGGCATCTCTCATCAAAATTAAGCATTGCAATTCACTCGCCCAAGTGTACAACAATAGAAATTGTGTTCTGCATTGTAGTGCATTCTCAGCGATGTGCCAAACTGTCCAAAAGTAATTGGGAAAGTTGGTGAACTGTGATGCGTGCCGGTTCACAAACACCACGGACAGTTTGGCGTTCACTGAGCTTTCATCCGCCTCAATAAATTCAGTTCAGATTTATGCTATAGGAACTGACAGCAGATATCTAATCCCCAAAAGTGTATTATTTACATGTTTTTGATACGTTACATTGCATTACATCCTGTCATGTCGCATCTCATCACAGATGGATATAATATTGCATAACATGAGCTGACATGATGACAGACATCAGAACGATATATTAGAAATCCTATAGCTAGTAACTGTGGATGCCTCTCCAAGATTTTCCAGGCTGGCTGAGTAGTTAAGCGGATGCACTGGACTACCTTTTATTGCAAGATGCCTTCCCGGTGACCGCAAACCATTCTCTTCCCCCAAAGAACGCCTCATTTCTGCAATATTGAAAGCAGGGGGTTGTCAGAATGGAAGCCGAGCACTCTGTGGCAATGTGGAAAGGACACCAGAGGCTGCAAATTAGCCGGACGTGAAGAAAGCCATGGAAATCTCTTGCAAACTTTAACAATGCACAAGAGCCGGTGATGGTTCGCACCCCTACTAGCCACTCATTTCCAAGATAACAGTTGGTGAAGGAAGAGAACATTAATTTGTCCTTGTTCTGGAGACTGGCAGGTGTCACTTTGCTCCATGTAGGACGTGAGTGGCAGATATTTTGCAGCTGATGAAATAAGAATGCCGACATTCAGGAGTGCCTCTGGGATTTCACTGGTCATTTGTGGCCAGCGCAAGGGCAGGGCGCACTGCTTTGCTAATGAAGAACTGGCTGTTGTTGCTAGCACTGCATTCAGCTGCGGCTTTTCCCTCTGATATCGTAATATTTCTACTGCAAAGCTTTGGGGAATCGGTGATAGTGGTGCATAAGATTGGTTTGGGGAAGGGGGTCAGAACTCCCTGTCTGCAAAACAGTTATAATTGCTTTTTTATGCTGTATGCATTTGATGGGAAATTACTTACCTAATCCAATAGGAAACACTCAGTGTTTGTATAAAATTGCTCTCAAGTGTATGAAAGGTATCCAAATGGTCTTAAGAGGCATTGTGTCAGCTTCAGAGGGATCTATTCGGACAGACAATCTCTGTTGTGAAGCCTGAAGCCAAGCTGCTAAAACGTTCTCTACACAGAAAACATTCTTAACCATCACAGCCCACCTACCCACAAGGACGTGCTAGGGAAAACATGGTAATATTCAGGAAAAAGTACTGAGGTTTGTTTTCAGTTTGTGTTATGTGTTTTTATTTTCTTCCCTCACCTCTTGTCTCTCAGTGTTTCCTTTGTGATAGGAAAAGTGGCTGACGTATCTGTAGTCAGAAAATTTATATTTTCAATAATAAATTTAATTAAAAAGAAGAGAGCCATCTAACGTGGCGAGGCATATAAATACATTAATCCTTGTCTTTTTGTAAACTAATTTAGTGCTCAGATTGTTTAGAACCAAGAGGAAGGCAGGCAAGATTCTCTCTCTCTCTCTCTCTCTCTCTCTCTCTCTCTCTCTCTTTCTTTCTTTTTAGAGCTGTGCTATTAAAAATGTAGTGTAATTAAAACAAGAGAATAGGCCTAATACCCTATATGAAAAGCTAGTCTTTGTGTCCACACACACTGCAGAGGACTGCTTACCTTTTAATAATTGTATACATGTAAAACTCCACTGAAATCCTCAGTGTATATTTAACGATAAGCATGCACTAAAATATTGCTCTCCTTAATACTTTATTATTTGAGAACTTAGAAATATTACGCTGTGTTTGCACAAAGTAGAATCAGTGGGTGTGGATGAACGGATAACACATTTTATAGCTGCATTTATTTCCTACGGATATCTATTCATGTCTGTGTTTTCTAAAAGCAACGTGTTAATCTTTGATGTATGTTTATGTTTTGGTATTAATTTGTTCATAAAGCTGTAATGACACAAACAAAACCAAAAGAGGGGGATTTTTTTTAAATAAAGCCCCTAACAAAATTGACTAATTTGCGAACTGTTGCCAGAATCCAGCTCAAGTCACTTGCTTTTCTTTCCCATGATTTCAGTGAAAGAGAATGACAGTCATGCCTTAAAACTGCAATTCTATAGGTATTTAGCTGGGAATACATTCCTTTGAACTCTGTGGACTTTACTTCACAGCAAATGTGCATAGGATTGTACTGGAAAGCCACAATCCTATACACACCTTCCTAGGCAGAAGTCACACCGACACATATAGGATTGCATTGCAAATCTCCCTCAGCAAAATGAGAAGGACTAAACGATGCTTAAATCAAGTTGGTTGTGCCCTGTTCATATTTTTATTTTATTTATTTTTATTTATATGCTGCCTGTTCACGGAGATTGAAACTGTGCCACATGCACTGCGATGTAGGTCCAGCAATTCAGTTTCTTTTCCTACTGCTATTTTTAAAAGACTGATACAATTATTTCCGATCGTCTGTGTGTGCGTGCACGCGCGTGCGCATACACGCACACAGGGGGTAATGTTTATTTTCTTATGTTGTGAAGAACACGTCATTTCACGGTGAACTTTGCACGTTCAGTCAAGCCGTTCAGAATCTTAGTAGAGCAATAAATGAGATGAAGGTGTTGATAGAGCCTGATAATATTTTAATGTCATTTGCCAAATGCTAATGCATCATCAGTATATTGCTAAATGCATCGGAACATAAATAAGTAGCACTGAGTAGCATATGATAGGAAATTATTAGAGTAATCTGTTATAAGAATTATCATAACGATGGCTAATTGAATGGCTGCTTTCCCTTCAAAATTCACTAACGATGCACAGCCTTGACAAAAACAAACATTTTTCTTCTATCCTGCCAAAGGCAAAAATAAACTGTCATCTACTTGGACACGCATTCGTTCTTGTCCCCTCTATTTCAGTTCCTTAATTAAACTGGATTCTTAGTGGTCACATATGATTACCAGCATAACTTCTTTTTGAAGGAAAGTATTTCTCCCAAACCTTCCCAAAGCATGGTAGGTTTGACCAGAGAAGCAGAGAACAAACACATCCAACACACCGCCCCGTCCTCCCAACACATGCCAGCTCTGCAAAACATGCTTCAAATGAAAGCTGCAACAGCAACAGAAAATTCAACATAAAAATCAGAGAGTCTTTATGACACTCAAAGCATCACCAGAAACGATGCATCTCCATGAGTTCCACCTGGAACCAACTTAGTCCTTTTATCAGTGCCAGGAAAGACTTTCTTCTCCTTCCAGGGATTTGATGGCCTGTAATTGTGCTTTTAAAGTATCTGCTGTTTTATGGGATCCAAATATTTTATGGCAACTACTTTAAAATGTTTTAAATTATTCTTCATTTTCATGAATTAATGGTCTTTATTATTTTTGAGTTTGGGGTTGTGATTTTTGGGAATGGCACCCAAAACTTTGACTATTACACGCTACAGAAATGAACTGAATGGAAACATCTGCCATTGCCATTCCAAGTGATACAGAGCCGTAACTGATCACACTGTATATCCTTATGTACTAAGGCTGGGTATCTCTGATTATGACTCCTGCGTGACTCTGATGAAACCAAAGTATGCCTGCACTGGCCTGCCTGACAGAGAGGTGTTTTAGCAAGGCCCCAGTAATTAACTGCGAGCAAAAGAAGGCTGGAGGGGGAGGATGGAGGGAGGAGGGTGGCAACCTGGTGGAACTTCTCCCACAAGGCCAAAGCTGCAGTCAGGAGATGGTCTGGTGACATGAACCGCCTGAACATCTTGACAAGGCTCTGGAGGTTGCTGCCAGGCACCGGGACCGCCGTGCTGAGAAGCCGGGGACACAAGCCCTCCGCTGCCTCTCCCTTTCATCTGAGCTGAGATTTGGAGAAGGTTCAGGCCACAGAGACTCCTTAATTCTCACTAATTCATTTGCTTTCCTGATTCACTTGGCTGGGGATAACCGGAGAATGATAATGAACCTGCAAGGGGAGTGTTTAGTCCCTCGCCTTTGAATGTGCTCGGCATGAATTGAGGGCTTTCGGTGAATCTTGCAAAGGAGAGAAGAATCTTATTAGTGCTGATTGCTAGTCATGAGGTTGCCTCTTTAAAAAAATGACTCAGGGGTTTTTAACCCTTGCTTGCAAAAAGCCAACCTGGGCCTGAGAGGGAGGAACTGGTTTCTTGGTGTGCCTGATGCAGGCTGTGCCACCTGCTGACCAGGGTTCCTCTTGGAGCTTGAAACCATCAAAACACCCTCTTCTGTTTTATGGCTGCCATTAATGCCAGCAACAAACCTCCGTGAGTCCTCCTCCTCTGCTCCTCTGCCATAATTACATTCTGCACACTTATGCCCAACCAAACCCTTTATCCAGCCACCCCCAGCTAAACATTCACTTTGCATAAATGGATGCTCTCATGAATAAAGGGTCTAATTTTCTTTAGGCCGATTCTATTAACTGTTTAAGCAAAACACTTGCAGAACTGCTCACACGGGGTAGCGGCAGCAGAACCAGGACCGCTCAGCATTTCCCAGGTCTGGAGCTGCTCTGTCAGGATCGAGGCCACTGACACAATTGGCAAGGGGCAAACGGAAGGAAAAGAGGCCTGTTATGGTTAAAGCAAGGAAGTGGGCTTTGCTTGTGGAAGAGATGCAAACAGCTTTTCCTGCTGCAACAGGTTTCCTTGGAAAACCTGTTGCACCAGCAAAGGCTATTGCTCTTCTGAGAAAGGTTATTTACGCTCGCTCAACGTAATTTACGTTAGTGCTAATGCTGAACTGGATTCTGCCTTGTATTTTTTTGACTTGCTTTAAATGGTTACTGGAAGCTGCCTTGAAGACAACGTGTAGGTCAGAGAGTTTGTTGTGGTTGTTCCACACTCACTGCATTCTAATGTTCATATTCAAGCAGAGCGTAGTGGTAAATTTTGGAGTGCTGTTGCTTATCATGTGGGTCCCCATTGCCCAGTCCCCAAGGAGTGTGTGAAAATGCAGGTTGCTGCACTGGTCCATCTTTCTCTCAGTCTCTCTGCCATATTATATTATTAGACATTGTGTCTCTTATACAGAAGACAGCTCACAACTCTATGTTGCAGCTGGGATAATCCATCTCCTACCCTCAGCTTGGGTTGCTTCAGCATAGAAAATGGAGAAAGGTGACAGGAGGAAAATGGATACATTCAAAACACCGTGCTGGAGGAGAGATTTGTGAATACCCTGGACTGGAAGAAAGACCAACAAGGGGTCCTGGACCAAATCAAGCCTTTCGCTGGAAGCAAGAATGATGAAACCGAAGCTGTTGTGCTTCAGGAAAGACTCCCTGGAGAAGGCAAACATGGCTGGGAAGGTCAAAGGCAGAAGAAGAAGAGAAAGAGCACTTGGAAATGGCTTGACTTCATAAAGGAAGCCAAAGCCCTGAGTTTGCAAGAGCTGAGCAGGGCTGTCAAGGGCAGGACATTTTGGAGGGTAGTCAATCATAGGGTCACTGCAAGTCAGAGATGACTTGATGGCACAGAAGAATCACAATGCCCCCAGCTATTGTGAGGATTACAGCAAAGCTCACAGGACAAAGGGATATGGAGTGGGGGGGGGGTTGTCAGAGGATGTCATAATCCCTACTAATCGAAATGTGCCAGAGCTTGGGCCATGGGAGCCCCTGGTCCACTGCATCACTGTCCGCAGCTGCAAGGTCTGCCTCCTCCAGGAACAGCCAAGTAGCATCTCCACATGTGCATCAGGAGACACCACCTGCCCTCACGCCATGTGCATTCACTGAAGGAGTGGAACCCTAATATAGGAAAGGGGCTGTTGTTAAGTGTGGTATTTGTCAGCTGATCACTGCATCTTCATGACTTGGGGAGGGGGGGGGCTGCCTACCAGTTGCAAATTCATCATCATCATCATCATCACATTCCTGTACCACTCAGTTGCCAAAGCTCTCTGAGCACTTCACAACTTACAAGTCACCCATCCAGCTTTCAGCCTGGCCCAATCTTGCTTAGCTTCCAAGATTAAGCAGGATGAGGCACTTTGGGCTATATGGAAATTATTAGTAAAATTAGTAAAGCTGCAGTGCCTCTGTTGGGGAAAAAGGCCCAAGCAGGTGTTGGATCTTGATTTTGCCATGTGACTAGCTTGTGTGAAAGGAGCAGTTGCTCCACATGGGATTCTGAAGCTAGAGAGTTATTCTCTGACATGAACAGCTGGACATGTAGTGCCAGTCTGAGATAAAAGCCAGCCTATCCTTGACTGTGCTTTTGCCATTTCTGAGGGTGAGGCACTGCCTTGCGTGCCCAGGAGAAGTGGCTATTGAGCTCACAAAATGAAAGGGAGCGGCCAGATGCACGATCTCACTGCTTCTCAGACCCAGGGAAGCAGGCTTGTTAGCTTGTTGCACCAAATGCAGTGGGTAGGGAAGTCCTGTTAGCCCTTGAAGGATGAGCTGGTCGGTCTGAGTTGGGGCAGAAGCCTTTGTGAGCAATTTGCCAGCATTCCCCAAGCTGGTGTCCTCCAGATGTGTCAGACCACAACTGCCAGCATCCCCAGGCATTGCATTGGCTCCCCAACCCTGGCTGCTAGGGGTATCTAAAGTGACCAGCTGACCTACTTCACAGAAGACAGTTTTCCATTGGAAAAGCTATCAGAGGGCGGTCCTCTATTTGAAAGTGTCATCCCATTAATAGGCTGTCCAGGCCGAGTCTGCTTTGAGAGGGAAAACCATAAAAAGGCGATCCTTGAAGGGGCCCTGAAGTTGCCCATCCGCAGTTGGCACCTGACGGCAGACCAAGCAAGTGCAGAAGTCACCTGCTCAGGCCTTTCCACTCTGCGTTGTATTTCTAGTACAGTTCTTTCTAAATATGTATCAATGCGTACAATTAGTAAAGGTAAATGGTATACCAATTGGGGTCCTCTTTCGTCCTCTTCCTTGGTCATGTGCTCCCTCTTTTTCACCATGCCCAAGTGGCTGCCTGGCCCTAGCCAGCTGCTGGCATCGCATCTATTCTGGGTCTAAGTCATGTCTCCCACGCGGATGACCCTCCCACTGGGTGACTTTGGTCCAGGCACTTGCTCTCAGCCTAACCTACTTCACAAGGTTCTTACTCTGAGGATCAAATGGTGCTATTTTGAGTTCCTCATGAGAGGAAAAAAGGTGGCATAAATGCCATGGAGGAAGAGGAAGAGGAAGGGAAAGTGCCCTCAGACACACCCCCATGATTATCGTAAAGGCTGGCCGGCACACACACCTTCTGTTGACATCCTGTGCCATTAGAAAACACCCGTCGCCACCTGCCCTGACGACCGAGGTGCCCTGCTTGTTAGGCTGGGCTGCTCCCACAGCCCGCTGCTGCATAGCATACGATCATGTGCTTATCCCGACGGGGTGGCCAGTTTCCTCCTTCCTTTCATTATAGGCCTCGTTCCTCCTCCACCACCCCAGTCATAGGATTTCCTAACCTGCCCATCATTATCTAACTGCTAACTGTTTCCAGAGGTTCAACCTCTTTAAGCTCATTATTTCCTCTGCCTGGTGGACAGACAGAGGCTCCCTCTGCCGCATGTGGCAAGCCAGCACGCTGCACATGTATGGATGAAGGGGGGGAGGGTGGGGGGCAGCTTTACGGGTCTCCTCTTGCTGACAGCTCCGCCACGGACTCTCATACCTCACTGCAACATATAATGAGCAGACAATAGCAAGTTTTGCTACAGTTAAAACACGAAGTAACAGAAGACCCCCCTTCCCTCTTGTAGATCAGCTCTCAGAAGCAAGAACAAATCCAGTCTCTAGCACGCTTTTCCACTAAAGGTAGTTGACACCATTTCTTTTATTGCAGAGTAAAGGCTGAAAGACGAAAGGCTCTGTTGGGACAAGCCATCTCTTTCCTCTCCCCATTTATCTTCCGCATGTGTCATTTAATCAACAGTGAGATGGGATGCAGAGGAAAGCACCTGGATAGTTCAAGGGACTGAGCATGCCATCTCAAATCTTTTCTTTCTACACCGTCGATTGAGCTCTGACACGTAGAAGCAAGAACTCCAGTTCTGAGAAATGGTATGGAGTTGGGAGTTCCAGAATGTTTCTAGCGACAAGATTTAACCTTCATCATCACCATCTGGGCTTATATTTCTGATGGAGAAAGGTGGATATGCCGGTTCAAATTTTCCGTCCCACTCTCTCATATGGGCCTCAGCAATATGGCCCCTGACCCCAAGCCCCTGACCCAGTTAAAGCGCATCACCTGGCTGGCCCAGCATCAACGGTGCGCATGGCCAGACACCTGCCAAGGACCCACTGACAAAAGCCACCTGGCGCTTCTCTTCCTCTTCAGTACTGCAACCTGTCTGCTTACCTGGCTCTCGCTCTGGCCTGGACAATGAAAGAAGGAAGAAGGAAGAGCAGGGGGTACCTCGCCTCCTTGCTGCCCGGCTCTCTGGCTGTCAGGCGAGGAGTGGGCACCGCTGCTGAGAAAGAGGGTGCGGAGCAGCGGGTGCGGGTGGCGTCGGCGCTGCACTGGCCGCCTTGCAGCAGGGGGGCGCGCAGAGGTTGCCTCGCCTAAGGGCGCTCCAAGCCCTGCAGCCAGCACTACTAATAGGGATCGAAATCCCTCCTGTGATCCTCGCCGCTGTTGTCCTTATTAAAGCACAACATCGCGGGGCCTGGCTTGTTGTTTTAAAATATTTCTCACAGCAGTGAACCTTTTTGCTGCCTGAGTGCAGCGGGGAATGCTGGGTTCCCTACCTTTGCACAAGTTTTCGGTATCGACAGGCCACCGCCGAAGATAAAAAGAGAAGAAGTTTGGCAACTTGCTCCTGCCGTGCCTCTAATCCAGCGCCATCCTCCCGTCATCTCGAGCAGGTTCACCGTCCTGAAGGTGTAAATGTAATTGAAACGATGGCAGCGTTTTTCCGACACCGGCCTTAATAGATAGGAGCTCGTGCTTTTAATAAATGTGAACAAATGCTCTTTGGTTATTAAAGGCACAGAAATGATTGAACCCATGACAACTATTTAAGCTCCATGATTAAAGAAGGTGAATCAGAGACAAAAGTTTGCCTCCTCTAAGTGAACAGCCCAGGAGCTTCACAGGGCATTAGGGCATTAAATTGTTCCCAGTGGAAATTGAGAAGTAACATCTCCCCTCGGGGTTAAATGCTGCAAGACTGGCCAGAAACATTTATGAATGATTTCCACTTATCTCGGATGCATCAAGTATAAGGATAGTGCTATATGGGAGACGGGTCAGTCGCCCATTCGCATGTGTTAGCACATCCCTTCTCCCCCTTCCGTGCTGCAGTAAGAGGGTAAAGGCCAGTTATTTCATTTGAAGGTAATGCTTAAAAAGATGCATCAGGCGCCTTTTAACATATGCTCTGATCTTCAACTCACACTCATTATTGGGAAGTTGGAAGAAAAGCAGTAAGTCTTTGGGGAGAAAGATGAGCATTTCGCTTGCATTTTCAACCAAGAGAAAATAGCACCAGGGATGGCGATAAAAAGGAAGAGGGGAGACATGTATTAGAGTCATCATTTGTCATAAATGGAGGTATTTAGGGACTTAAACGAAAATGATCCCATTTACATGCCTGTGATGGAATCCTCTCATGGAGCTAATGCTAATTTCCCAATGCTCATTTTTCACCATGCAGCTGATTCAGGTGGTGGTGGTGCTGGGGATGCTGGTTCCAGGTGAAGGCGAGGCATAAAGCCCAGTGCTTCTAAGCACCCAGGACTTCAGTGCAAGCCTGGCTGTCCAGCAGGCCTCTGGACTTGGAAATAAGTTCCACTGATTCGGTGGGATTTCCTCCCGGCCCTGTCCAGGACTCCAGCCCGAGTGCCCCCATGCACAAGAGAGAGGTGAACTGTGACGGGAGCTCCGTGGCATTTCTGTGCTGCAAAAGCAGCCACGGGGCCTCCATTTGGGCTGAAGTTGCCACGCTGCCGATGGGGAGGGCTTGCAACCTTGCTCTGACTTAAAATGCAGGCACACAAACACGCACACAGGCAGTGGGGAGAGAGAGAGGTGCTGGTAGCCTTGGAATTAGAGACATGGGCACAGCGTCGGTGGCATATATTGCTCCATTTGGTGGCCAGGAGCAGATTTACAGGGAGTGATTGGCTCAAGACCGAAGCGTGGCTGGGAAAGGTTCCATCTTCCCCGCCCGCCAGCATCATGGCTTCGATTCACATAATGCCACATTGGCTCTCATCTGGCGTGCAAGATGCTGCTCCTCATGTCCTGCAGCACCTGGGAATTTCATTCATGGGGTCTGCTTCGATGCACGGCAGGTCCAAGAGGATGGAGCGGGGAATGAGGAAGCCACACTGCCCAGGCTACCATTTCATTGTCTGACTAGTAAGTGTGGCAGAAATTCATGCACTGTGGAAACAGCGCACGGTTGTTTGCCACGTCATGTGAACCCAGCCACTGAAATAGTGGGACCAAGTTAGTCATCACTAACATTTCCCATTGATTTCATTGGTACTACCTGAAGAACAGTGAAATCTGGAACCTCCCCACGAATGCGCCCAATCTTTCACATCTGTAGCATCTTTCACATCTTGACACCTCTGAAGAAAGGTGTTTTCAAAAGGGAGATGGTAACAGAGACAGGAGGTGGGAGCAGAAGTGGAGGAAAGAAAAGCAGCTGACAGGATCGCAAGGTTCCTCTCCCAAAACGGACGGGAAGTGAAGCTGTTTGCATCGCATTGATGCACCAGCTGGGCTGCAGTAGAGGCCCAGGAAGGCTTACGACCAAACCCCAGTGACTCTCAGCATCCCCTTCCCTCAGCCCGCGGAACTGAAGGCCTCCACTATTTTCCATTCGAGAAGTAAGCCAGCTCCCTTCTGTCAGACACACAGCGAGGGCCGTCTGCGGCAGAAAATACTCCGAGGAACGAGTCTGCACAGTGCAGGATGTTTGATGAGTGGCTCAGCGGCAGACTGCACCTTGTGGTCGGAGCCTGCTGGTGTGCACACCCTGCTGTACAGAGAGACAGATGGAGGTGATGAGCTGGGGATGGCGTCTAAGGCTGAGACGTTGTGAGGAAGGCAGCTTGTTAACAACAGTTTTGCTTCCAGCGATTTTTTCTCAGCAGCTTGTGCCTTGGGATCAGGAAGATGCAGCCTCCTGAAAAATTGCTGTAACTGTTGGCTGAACTTGACAAGTTTTTGTAAGGAAGCAGAGTTGGAAAGTTTGGGGAAGGATTTCCATCCGCCACTCCCTGCACACGCAATCTGCAGAAACACTGGACTCCTGCCATCTATTGGAACAATGCACAAATCAAGGCACCCAGTCCCTGAGAGGCTTTTCCCTCTTTTTATTTTAACAATAGGAGGTTAAATCTAGCCAGCCATGCTATTTTCCAGTCAAAAGACTTCATTCCCAATGTGATAACGGATTCTGTACTGGTCAAGCACTTTCTACTCTCCGAATCCCCTTTTCAAGTTAAGAGTCTTCCACAATCGCGGTTTACATGCAGCTCAGGGCTTAGGATGTGCTGAGACCTTCTGAACAATTCAGTGGGGAAGGCAGAATCCTTGCAGGGGCTTCACTGAGAACATGGGCCATTGAACGCAGTGAGGCTTCCCACGAAACACACATAGGATGCCCGTGGATACCATAATTCTGTTTTTCCTAGTAGACAGTTTCTGTTATCCGTATTACAAATATATGGTAGGATATACATTTACATCAAAACCTTAAACTTTTCTCTAAAATCATATGCAACCAAAATAGCAATCTGTTTTATTTCAGTAAACGTTTTTAACTATCACAATACCTTAGAAACTCAGAACCAATACTTTAAAAACATTAACCTTCTTCTGCTCTGGATTGCGAACTTCCAGAGGTTGATATGAGGAAAAAAGTGCCTGTGATGGCCCAAGAAGGAATAAACCAGCATTTGGACTGTTTGTTTGCTTGTTTTATAATCCTGTCTACACAAAGGCAGATTGAACAGCTTTTGCATTAATAGTTGGCAGGTTCCTGGTCTGGGGTCTCACAGATGGTCCAGAGGCACTCCAGGATGGGTAGCCCCTTGTTTCAGCGGGAAGTTGCTCAGGCTCAGAAGCCAGGCTGGAGTCAGCAGTTTTCTCGGACACAGTGGAACCCGTCTGCCTTCCCTGAGGCTTGCTGAGCTGGTAGCAGAGGGATGGCAGTGAAGCCCATGGCAGAGTAGCTCAGCAGCTCATTCCTCTATTAATCTGCCTTGGTGGCACACCAAGTAAAACCCCTGGGCCTCACTGCTATAGCCCCTAGTCCAACTTCCCCAGTGTGGGGTCCTCCCAATGTTTTCTACTACCACTCCCAAAAGCCCCCTAGTCACAGGTAAGGCAAGCAGTACCCTCCAGATGTTTTCCACTACCGCAATGGGGAAGGATGCCCAGACTACCAACATCTTACAAGGGTACCAAATGTAGCCCGTCTGACCACCAAAAATCCATTCTTGTTTTTGATCTCAGGATCCTTTGGATTCTCATGGGGGAACTGATACAGGCTTGCAAACAAGAGTAAGTAAATAAAACTGAAAGGTCATCCCTGTGTGTACATAAGAATGGACACAAGGATTCACTACATCCTTTGAGGTAAATTAGGAAGGTTGCTGGAGATGGGAGGCCGATATTCCCAGTGGAACAGGTGCGATGGAAGTGGAGATGCTTGATAACGTGCAGCTGCGATTAGAAGACTTTTGCATGAGCAGCATAATGGTGTCTCGATTCAAAGTCAGCTACAGGGGTTATCCTGGTCTCTCAAGAGATGCTGTCACCACTGCCCAGAATATTTCATTGCACCTGGGTGCCTTGTTCTTCAACATGAAAGCCTGTGTAAACCAGAGGACAATAAAAGAAAATCCTCTAAATTGAAAAAAAAGAAAAGAATGGAAACAATGATGGGGGTGGGGAAGAGAGGCATATTTCTATCTATAGGTCTAGATATGGATAATCACAGTACTGTTTTTGGAAATAAACAGAAAATCTCCACAGTTCTGAATAACACTTCTCGCATGAACAGCAGCAGCAGCAGCGTTAATTTGCTATACAAAGTCATGTAATGTGGTCATATTTCTGAAGCACAAGTGCACCCATGATTTTTATTGCCCTGGATAGATGGCTTCTCTCTGTCAATGGGATGTAATATTGTTTGGTGGGTTTGGATCTTGTTTTTATTGTGAGATTACTGGCTTCTAGGATTTGTACAGGATTTTGTTGTACTTAAGCTTTAATAGACTGGGATTTGGTTTATTGCTAGATTACATTATTAGTTATTAGTTGACAGGACCGAAACAACAAGTTTGCTTCAAGATAACACCATGAATAGCCATCATGGCAAGGCAGCCAGCAGGGATCTATTTATCAAAACCATCCAGCCAGATATTATCAATTTATTGCTAATATTTTACCCCATCCCCTGGCTGATCATGGCTCTGAAGCACTCAAAAATCCATAGACCACAATAAGTAGAAATAGTAAAACACACAATAAAGTGTATACACAGCTAGATACAACAGCAATCAAAAGTATTGGAACTGTAAACAGCACAATTCTATATGTGTATACACGTAATTTACTCCCAGGTAAGTGTGTATGTAGCTGTTGGTAGTTTTTCTTGATTCTCAAAAATGAATTGATTCTACCCATCTGTTCTTACCTGAAGCTGCTTACCTGGACCAGCCATGCTTTCCCCCAAGACTTGTAAGGTACATTGGCGAGGCATCATTCATGGGATTTTGCTGGGAGGACCAAATGGCAGCGTCTTCAGCTCAGAACCCTGTTGTGTTTTCCATCACTCCTTCCATCACTCATTCCATCTATAACAAATATAGATATGAGAAATTAGGAAGAGAAGCAATTTGCTCATCATGAAAGATTCTCCCTGGAATCATCCATTTTCACCATGTGTGGGTAGCTCACTATTTGGACTTAAAATATAAATAAACCAGCAATAGGTGAGCTAAGATGTAGATGTGGAATCTGTGTTCAAAAAGCATTGCATATCCTTAACAAGAGAGTTTCCAAATAGGCAAATAGAGGAATCGTTATTAAGCTGTTGGCCTACTCTGCCTTTTGGATTCCCTGGGACCAACAGGTATTATTGCTGGGACAGCAAAAGCCAGAAGGTGTGAAGACCACGGAAGGGGGTAGCCACATGCATTTATTAATGTCCACAAAGTCATCTGTGAAGTGTGTACGGGCAAAGCTGCACGGCGGTGATTACACCGTTTTTTGTGCAATGTAGAACGTGTGTGAAAGGGCCACTAACTAACTCAGCCAATGACCCTTGTTCCATATCTTCAACTGGGCTTCTCCCAGTTCCAATTCCAGAAGTGAGGCATTTGTCAGGGTGCCTCCAGGCATTCCAAGTGATGGAGCACGGAGGAGTGAGAGGAGAGGAGGGGTGGCATTTTGCTCTCCTCCCCCTTTTTCATTCAGTTCATGGGCTGGAGGCGGGTGGGGAGCCAGCCTCCTAGCTCTCACTGGATGTGAATGGAACAGATACATGAATCACATTTTCCTTTCACATTTAGTTTGACCCTGCTCAATCCATAGGTAAATGTAAGATATTTGTATAGTAATTTTAATGGTTTATATAATTATAATTATAGTTTATTAATTCTATTTTCTCTATTTTGGCTCTATTTAACTCAGTTAACTAATTCATGGAAGTTATTATTGGTCTCTTGAAGTTGTGAGTGTTATATTGTGCCTTGTATTGTTTTATGTTGTTCTGAATTTTAACAGGATCTAAGCCACTCGGAAAGCCTATGGCTACTGGGGCAGCATATACATTGAATAAATAAATAATAAATAATAATAAATAGACAAAATGTTTCATCCATAGGCAAAATTTATTTCATACCAAATGTGAACAACCCTGTGGATTTAAAAACATACCCATTTATGAAATAGGTATCATATGCACATATTTTACGCAAAAGAAAGCCCTGCATAGCACTTAATATTTATGTTTCTGTTATTGCATTGACTTTGGGAGGAAAGAAGGTCAAAGTTGTGCATGGCCCCAGCGGTGATACGGGGAGGTTTCTCTTCCTAATTACCTTCCTGTTCCACTGGCCAACCCTGCCCATTTTAACACCATCTGCTTTAATTGCTCCAACCAATTCCCCCCCCCCGCACACACCCCAAACACACACATACAACCCATACACACACACACGCTGCGTGTGTGTGTTCACTGTTCCTTTCCTCCTTCGCTAAATAAGTGTTCTGTCACTTGGGTGGCCCTCCTGTATTTGCAAGGTTGCATGTCTGGATTGCTGTCAAAACTTAGCTTGCCGTTCAATATCACAATGCTGCCTTTATCCATGCTTGAACTGTCACCAGTGAGGGGACTGAGAGAGAGAGAGAGACCCTACCTGTTTCATTCTAACCCATTTATTGGTTTACGGCTCAGAAGTCCTAACAAGGAGTGTCACAAATCCCTGTGGCATCTCAGAGTGCATTTTGCATTAGGACCTCTGATTTAGCTGAAAGATACATAAAAATCACATTCAGCCAGACGGCTCCCTACTGGCGATACATCTGAGAAGGCTCGGGAGCAGAAGGTCGGCCTTCAGCAACTTATGTTCACAAAATGAGCTCAAGAACCACCTGTTTCAGATGTCAGAATGCAGGAGATTTTCCAAAGCACGGCAGAGCTTTGGCCCAAATCGCATCACTCTGGAGGGATCTGTCCTCTCCTCCGCTCGTACTGCTCATTACGAATTGAATGCACAAAATCTGCTCCGGCGGAAGATTTCTCCACATGGAGACAAGCAGATGGATGGCGGGAGAAATCATGAGCATAACAGCCACGCTTGGGAGTCCCAGTGCTCCCAGACTTTATGCAGACCTGCAGTCCCGCAGGATCAGCAAGGCAGCCTGGGGTTGGGGCGTCTAAAGCCTGTGCAGTAGAACGGAATAGCAGGACTGGTCTGTGCTTTCAGTCACCAGGTCCCACCACACCAACCTAAAAGTCAATCCTACCCCACCTTCAAATGTGCTGGGGGAAATGAAGATTACAGCTTCACTAGATGAAACTGCTGTACTAGGACATCTTAAGTGAGGAACCAAGCGGCACCCCAAAAGCTGGGGATCATAGGGGAGGGACTTGGGGTGGCATGGGTCGCCATTTTTAGAAAGGAGAGATTGGATCCCTAAGCAGCAACATGGTTCAGGGGTAGAGGAACGGAATTACAGATGTTGAAGGGCCAAAAAATGGGCTTTGGGGAGAACAGGAGCCACACTTTAGGAAGGGAAGCAGAGCTAAAGCTGAGTCTTGGAGCGAATCCATGCCGCGGGGCCAAGAGGTAGGCAGAGACTAGACACACAGGGTTACTGGCTGAGAAGGGAGCAGCCCAAAGGCTGAGCTCAAGCTTTGGATAAGCAACCCAATACATGCCAGGCACTTTTGGCAGGGCCATGGGGGCCAGCAGCCCAGGAGATCCACCATGAGGAGAAGCAGGAGCTCAACTGTTCCCTTGCAGGGAGCTAAAGGAAAGGAAAGCTCTCTCTGTCCGAGAGCTTATATAGTCAGGTTCCCAGCCCACTCCCAGGGACAGAGGCAAACTCTCAAGTCTGTGTTCAGAACTAGCTACTCTTGAGGAGACCTTTACTCCCGCATTGACCTTCCTTTGTGACCAGGCTGGTTCTGATGAGCCTTTAGGTGTGTGGTTTGCCTTCGGGTGACTGCCTGCAACTGCAGCGGGGAGGAGACTCTGACCCCACCGGGGGAACCTTGTGGGGAGGGTGGCCAGAGAGCCCTTCGACAGGTTGGTCCAGGTCCTCCTTCCCTGCAGTTGGCTCAGGCCAGGTGTCTGCAGAAGGCCTTCAGGCTTTATGATGTCCAAGTCATTGCTAGAGGAGGTCTGCCAGGGTGAAGACTGTGTCTGCTATGACAGGATGTAACTGTCCCCCCATTTTTATTTCAATTTTTTAACATGAGGAAGGAAAATCAGCAAGTACGGAAACCCTGACAAACAACACGTGTATATTAAAACAATATTGCTGCAAAACTCCTTGACTCAAGATAATAAGCAGAGAGTAACCAACAGCCCTGAGAGTTAGGAATGAACCCTGTATTCGTGAGATATTTGAGTAGCCTCCAATCCTGGATAAGCTCCTGCCAAAGGATCTTTCCTGATTAAAACTTTCCCTGGCTTTTCACACCTCTGCATATTGAATCTTTGGCATTTTATTTTATGGGGAAATCAGGCCATTGGAAAGATCCATAGTGTCCTTACCTTCACGCAATGGGAGGACTCTATGCACAGAAGGTGGAGAAGCCATTTTTGTTAATCCCTCTTCCCTCTCTTGAGCACCTTGTCCTCTCTCCCAAATCTTTGGTGGTCAGGGTGAGAGGTGGTATGCAGGTTTTCAGAAGAAAGGGGGGATTTTCAAAAACAAGCAAGAACAATTCTCCTTTGTAATTCAGGAGGCAGAAAATGTGGTATGTTTTATGCTTCCTAAAAATGCACTTGTTTGAACAGCTTTTCTTTGGCATGTAATTATTGGTAATTAATTATAAGAATGCTCCATTTTATGTTTTTGTTTTACTTTCATTGCTATTGCAGTTAAGATTGTTTTAGCAGTGAATTTTCAGCTGCAAATGTAATATTTTAAATGTTAATTGCTTAGAGATGTTATTCTATTAAGCAGTATAGGGGTATTATTAATAAATAAATATTATAATAAATAGAAATGAACTTCCTCCCCATTCCATTCACAGAAGTGGCCACTGGATCCAGGAAACTTCCTTCAGTGGAAGCGCAGCACTGGGGAAAACTGCAGGGTGTCTGTTTATTTAGCGTACCAAAAGACAATGGCATGAGTCAAGAAGAAAAAGCAACCACGTAAAGGATTCCTTGTCTCAGTCAGGACAAGCAGAGACCAACATCCACACAGGAATGATCATCCTAGGAGCTTGCGAAGGAGGCCTTCCAGATCAAGGGCTGGGATGACAAGCGGGAAACAGATGAAGGGTGGCTGGACAACCAAATGACAAAGGAGACCCACTGTAAGTTCAAAGTGAGCCACCCAGGAATTTCAGCAGTACTCAAAATCCAGTGTATCCAATGGGAGACAGGTGTACGTCCACAGAACGGCAGACCAAGAGTGCAGTCCTAGGCAAGTTTAGACACTGTTTCAGTGCCTTTCTCAAAACAGATTCAAGGCAACCTAGAATAAAAAAATAAACATACAGAATTTAAAACAACTAAGACAGTATGTGATTCTACTTTATTAATACTATGTTCATTCCCTCAATGCTGGTCCTTTGTAGCCCACCAGAACCCTATTTTAGCATAAGAGAGCATTCATGGCCAGAGGGAAGGGTTGGTCGGCAGGAAAACCCTACTGAAAGTCCCAAAAGTGTCATTACATTTTGTGACGACAAGTGAGCTGGTGGCTACTTGTGAAGCAGGACCTTGGACAGAAGGGTCCATGGAGGGAGGCTTCCATTAATGTGCACAGGTGGAAAGTTTACTCAGGGGAGAGCTTCTGCGGTGGGGCTTTGGAGATGCTCAGGAGATTTTCCACAGGCAGGTCATGGGCTTTTGAACTTCCTGATCTTGTTTGTGGAGTGGCCCCAACCAGCCGCTCTTCTGTGGTTGTGAGGAACGCCATTCACCACCAAAACAGATTTCTGTCTCAGAGCGGGTGTTAATGTCCCAGCCACACTGAGGTTTTTATTTACTTATCTATTTAAAACAGTTCTATGCCGCCCCCATCGCAACAAAGCCTCAGGGCAGCTCACAACATAATTAAAAACATATAAATAACTCTAAATACTATAAAGATTAAAAAGCCCGGTAACATCTCGACTAAAAATTTAAAATACTATAAATACATAATAAATTAACAATTAAAATAAGTTTTAAATAAAAAGGTCTTAGCCTGGCGCTGAAAAACAAATAACGACGGTGCCAGGCGGACCTCTCTGGGGAGCGCATTCCATAGGTGGGGCGCCACCACAGAGAAGGGCCTCCTCCAGGTACTCACCCTCCTAATCTCATTCACGGAGGGTTCCTGGAGAAGGGCCTCTGCTGCTGATCTCAAGGGGTGGGAGGGCATATGAATGCAAGCGTTCCTTTAGATAACCAGGTCCCAAGCTGTTGAGGGCTTTATAGGTCATAACCAACACCTTGAATTGGGTCCGGACTTCAATTGGGAGCCAGTGAAGCTGACGGAGAACTGGGGTTATATGAGAACAACGCCCAGTCCCCGTCAGCAACCTGGCAAATCTATTCTGCACCAATTGAAGTATCCGGACCATCTTCAAGGGTAGCCCCACATAGAGCGTGTTACAGAAATCTAATCGGGAAGTTACCAATGCGTGTGTCACTGTCGCCAGGCAGTCGTTCTCCAGGAAGGGACACAGCTGATGGATCAGCTGAAGCTGAAGGAAGGTGCTCCTCGCCACCGCCGTCACCTGAGCTTCTAGAGACAGCTCAGGATCGAGGAGCACTCCCAATCTGCGAACCCTGTCCCTCAGAGGGAGTGCTACCCCATTTAGGACAAGGCCAAAGTCCCCCATCCCGAAGCCCGAACCACCCACCAACAGGACCTCCATCTTGTCTGGATTGAGCTTCAGTTTATTGGCCCTCATCCAGCCCATTACCTCGGCCAGGCACCAGTTCAGTACAGCCACTGCCTCACCTGGATTGGTGGAAAATGAGAGGTAGAGCTGGGTATCATCAGCGTACTGATGATTCCGCAGCCCACATCTCCTGATGACCTCTCCCAGCGGTTTCATGTCGATGTTAAATAGCAAGGGGGACAATGGACCCCTGTGGAACTCCATGGCATAACTGCCATGGCGCAGAGCCATAGTCCCCCAGCACCACCTTCTGGAATCGGCCGTTGAGATAGGAGCAGAACCACTGCAAAGCAGTGCCTCCGACCCCCAATCCCGCTAGCCTATCCAGAAGGATACCATGGTCGATGGGATTGAAAGCCACTGAGAGGTCCAGGAGAACTAACAGGGACGCACTCCCCCTGTCCTTCTTCCTGCACAGGTCATCGTACAGGGCGACCAAGGCGGATTCAGTACTGTACCCGGGTCTGAAGCCGGACTGAAATGGGTCCAAATAATCAGTATCATCCAAGAGTGCCTGGAGTTGTCCCACCACCACCCGCTCTAGCACCTTGCCCAAGAACGGGACATTGGCCACTGGTCTATAATTGGCGGCCACCTCTGGATCCAGGGATGCCTTCTTTAGGCCTGGCCGGACTACCGCCAGATTGTGTTGGGGTTAGCCCTGCTTCTTTTGCATGCATCTAATTGAGCTGTCACAGACTACATTTTTCAGATTACATTGCTATCTAACTCCACATTTTACTTTTTTCTCTCTAGCGCTACACCTGATGTATATGTTGATATATCTAAATTTCCACCCACACACATGCACGCACGCACACACACTGCCAACTGAGGGCAACGATGAATGCAGCTGATGCTATGGACCAAATCTAAGTTTATGCTAAGAAGTGCAAATAAACTAAGCTGCTCCTATTTGCTTCAGTGGGAACAACAAATAAAAACAACGACAAATGGAAAATATAATAGGTGCAGCTGCTGTTAAGGAATGCTATGTTTTAGTTTGTTCTTTAGGCAAATACATATTACAACACTAAGATCAAGGAAGGAGTGTCATTCTGTGGATTGTTTTAACTTATGGGAGATTTTTTTGGTGAATAATAAACATTTTGCATTCAAATTAATTCCAACATTTCCCCCATACCTTTCCCTAGCAAAATAATTGAGATTGTTTTCGGCTATCCATTTTAGCCCTTAATGTTGTATATATAAATAAGTCAGGTTATCTTCTTCTTGTGCAAAATGTTTTATCTAACAGCTGCTCGCCTAGTAGTTCAGTACTCCACTTCTCTAAATTAGGACACTTTATCTTAAGGCTTCATAATCTTACGAGACTATAATTGGAAAGTTTGTAAAAAAAAAAAAAAGAAAAAACCACCCTGCTTTGTAAGCTTGGCAGCTGAGATAGGAAGAGGGAATGAGAAGGGCTCCAGCAGAATTACACCATCGCTGCTGGCCTGACTCCGCTTGACAGAGCCGTTTAATATTTTGACAAGACAAAATATAAAGCAGCATTTTATTCTGTAGAGACTTCACTAGACACAAGCATGGAAGTGCTTGTGATCAATAAAGTTTGCGGTGGAGAGTGATTTATTTACAGCAGGGTATTATGTAGAGAAAGAGCTGTGATATTTCCACAGGCTTTGACGGCATAATGGGCCCTTCTCAATCCTTACACGGAAGGGTTAGATTGTCATGGCTGCTCAGGCAGTATTCAAAACGTTATCTGATCAGCCTTAAAGACTTCAGAACGAGACAGATGATTAGTTACCCTAAACGATCCTCATCATGCAGAAATTGATGATTTAATATAGTCAATGACAGACGATTCCATTTGTACTAGATAAAGTGTCTGCGGTTTGTATCAATCATAATAGAGTTATTATTGAGCATAAAAGAAAAGCATGTTTAATATCATTAATTCCAGATATGTCGCTTTGCACATCTGGCATTCATCCATAGAGAAGAACCACTCCAGGCTATCATTCCTGCCGGTGCGCTGGTGACTCCAGTGTTTTCTGTAATTTCAAAATGTTTTTCAGCACCTCCAGCTAGGTGCAATAACAGTTTACAGATTACCTATGTCATCACATTTTGACAAACTTCTCAATCTGATGTGACCTTCATCTTTAGCCATCTGCTTGCCTTTGTTTCTGCTTCTTCTTTTTTCTTTTTCAATAAACCTACACAGCTTAAAGCTGTAGTAGTTTGTTCCATATTCTCCTAGGTCAACATTTTCACCTGTGTAAATCCAAGAACATAGCCTATGGTTTAAAGGCAGTAACCCGGGTTCAAGCCCCAGAATGATTGGCATTAGGTGTCCCTTTTTTCTGAATGTTTTTCATCCCTCGTGTCGAATGCATCTTGATTAAGCTTAAAGAAAAAAAAGGAGGGGGTGGATGAATCAGAAAATGAATTCTCCTTTCAATGGATCACTCCCCCAACACATTCTTAAGGAAGCTTGGGAAAAAACACCTGGCACCTCAAGTGAACAAGTATTACGTAAAAAACGAATGTGTGTAAAATTCACAAGATGGCGGAAGGGACAAAAGGCTTGTGTGCCTTTAACAACTTCTAAAGCAATGTATTTATTTCCAGCATTTGTCCTCCATATTTCAAGCTCCCAGAGCAGCATACACTCAATAAAACATAATACTACACTGAATCTACAATATATAAATGACAAGATCAGCTTAAGAAGAATTAGAACAGCCAGGACAATTCCACAGAGATGCCACAGACATGAACCTCAGTCTCCCCATGAAAGGGCCGGACAAAGAAGGGACCCGATCCTGCCCAAGCATGAGGCAACAAGTCGATACAGTTGGAGGCATGGCAAGCTGCATGGAGCTTTTCAGTGGGGACGAGATGAGTGTCCTGACACAGCTATGGATACAGATATACCAACCTGGTGCTCCTGGTGTTTCCGCGTGGATCTGAGGCCCACTTCAGTGCCTTCCTTGAACTTTGGCTCCTAATCTGTGGAACTCTCTGCCAGGTGATGTCAGGTCAACACCCATGTTTTATTTTCAGCACCTGTTGAAGATACGTTTATCTTCCTCATAGCCTTCCCTCATCGGTCAACCACAGATTTATTGGCATAATTTTATTTTAAACATTTCATTCAATATTTTAATTCAGGTTCCATTCCATTGTTCACTCCTCAGGAATCTTCTCAGGTTACAAACACACACATAGATGCTTATTTGCACTCACATATGTTTGGAAACTAATGCACAGAATGTGTATGATGGCTATGGTGCTTCTTGTTTCTGCCTCAGTGGTCCCTGAGGCGGTTTTCCTGTTTTTGACGGTCCCCAGCTGTGGAAAGGTTGACAACCTCAGTTCTACAGCACCAGAAGGAATCTGATAGGCAAACACTCTTCGTGATACACAGGAACATGCTAAGCAGGAGCACATCAAGGTGATCTCTGCCTCACTTTTAATGACACGTGTGTGTGTGCACGTTGGTGAGGTCAAAAGACATAACTGCTTTGAGAGGCCTGAAAGGTCTTGTAACCTGGGGCAGGTGAAGCGCTGTCTGGCGCATTCAACTTTGACAAGACTTGCCATATGCAATCCACTTCCACCAAAGTCACTGTCAGCATTGTTATTAACCTGAAATGTATTAAACAGCCAAATTATACCAACCACGGTAGAAGGTCTCAATGCATTTTCTATAATGGGCTTGGATGGTTAAATGGGAGGTACAGATGGTGCTCCGAACGAATTGGCTGCCAGTTCAAACTCGGGATAGTTTAGTGATGCTTGTAGCTTTATTTATTATGTTTGAAGGGAGAGAGGAGAAGCAAAATAACATTTCAGGGACAGAGCTGTTAACACTGGATGTCAACTGTGCATTGCAACATCTCCTGCACTGGGAAGATTATTTTAAAGTTCAAGTCAACCATTACTCCTCCACTCCCACAGTCTCTCCTGCACCAGAAAGGGCAACAGAACTAAAATCAGGTACATCTACAAACCTAAAAAAAATAATAAAACAGTTGGCACTGCATCAGGGACCTTCATTTATTATTTTCCAGCCACCTGATGCAGGTGACTTTTTCAAGTCAATTTAATTTTTGTATCTCTGTTCCTCTTCCTTGCTTTTATTTTTAAAGCCGATAAAAATTATTGCAAACAAAGAGAAAAAAAGTTGCTATGGTCCCATGGTGTGAAATATCGCAGCAAACAAAAGTCATATGTACGTCCCTTTAAGTGCAGCATAAGAGGGCAAATAGCGTGTTTGTGCAAGAGAAATAGTAGCTGATTTGAGCATCAGAGCTAATTCTGCCCAACCATCTTCTCCTGGTGATGATGATGATGATGATGAGCTGCATTTATAGACCCTTTGCCCCAGTGTCCTTGGCATCCATCCCATTTTATCTGCACAACAAGCCTGTTAGACTAACCAGAAAGTGAAAGGCCAAAAGTCACCCACTGAGCTCCAGGCCAAGCAGAGATTCAAAGCTGGCTCTTCCCAAGCCTTGTGCAATGCTCGGACAGCTGCGCCATACTGGTGGGCTGCACATGCATGTTCCACACTTCGTGACTTTGATGGCCACTGATAAGTCACATGTGTGAATGAGCCATCACAAGTGCAACGCATCCCAGAGAGAGTTCTTAGAACTCTAGAGAGAAGCAGTGCGTTTCTGAGGAATGTGTGTACCTGTGCTGCTGTTGGTCGTCAAGCAGTATTCCCTTTCTTCCTGGATGCTTGAGGTGGTCCACACGTGCCCGCTCATCAAGACAACGGCTACATCGAGGGGTGGCTTGCATATGTGATGGGCCCTCACAAATGAAGGCAGCTCTCTTCCCCCGTCACAATCCTTGCCAATGGACTCCATTCAGGCAGACTCGGCAAATGCGCCATCAAATGGAAAGAAGAAAAGCACGATGTGCAAATGCTTTTTGAATCGGGCCTTGCTTTCCCTGGTGCCCACCATGACATTTTCCTCCCCACGCCCCCCATGCGGTCCCACTGATGTCACCAGAGCCCTACAGAATCCGGCCAGGTCGCTCTAGAAACCAAAGCGAGGCTGGCACACTTCCTCTGACCCGATCCGCGGCAGATGAGATAACCCTGGACAGCAAAGACACCGGGCCTTTTGTGTGCGTCCTTTCCCATATCTGTGCTTGGTGGTCTGGAAAGCATTTAGGAGCGCAGTTCAGAGGGCATGATATAAGCACAGAGTACATAACACTCGTGTTAAATCAGTCTGTGCATAAAACCCAAAGGAAAGGCAACCTAATACAGAGTGCCTGAAACAAGAAAACGGATAACGCTGCTCTGACTAATTCCACCGAACATATGGTGCGCTGCTGAAGTGATCAATCATTCCAATAACCGAACTCCTCTAGGCAGCTGAAGCTGTCAGAGCAAAGAAGCAGATGACTGCTTCCTAGGTATCATTAAACCTTTTAAGACAGGTCATTTCTCCCTGCATATATATGTAAAGCAATAAGTGCTGCCAATGAAGTAAACTTTCCCTTTCCCCTTTCTTTTTCGAGGCAGTGATGTCCATCCATCGTGATAACCTTACCAGCCAATGAAATCAAATCAGGCACATCTCTGAACAATTATGCTCCCGGTGAGCGATCACAGGATTCCAACCTTAGCATTCTCTTTCCAGGCTGCGTGTAATAGGGGGTCTTGGTGGCCCACGTCAGTTAGATACTTTGAAGGTAAAATTGCTCACAGTCGCCCTGGCTTGGATTCCACAGTAAGCGCGGGCCAGTGTGAGGCGCCGTCAGTGTCGTCGTGTGCATTTCAGTGCGGGGGGCCCAGGGATGCAGACACACTTGGCTGTGCTCCCAAGGCCCTTGCCCACCATACATCTACTTACATCTAGTGAATGCATCCTGGAAGGCAGCCGTCTTGAACCTGAAATGCTTAACAATGATAGCCCCATGGCAGCAATGATAGACCAGGGCCTGAGCAAGGGGTGGCTCCAATGCTCTAGGGTGAAACGGATTTTCTGGATCCATTTCCATCAGGATTCAGGCCTGGTTTTGGCACAGAAATGGCCTTGGTCACCCTTTGGGATGACCTTTGTCAGGAAAGAGGCAGAGGGAGTGGAAACATTTTTGTCACGCCTCTTTTTCCTGCAAGGTAGCAAAGCCCTAGGCATGGTTCTCCCAGCCTGAGAGCCAGTGGCCGGCCCAAAGGCATCCAGTGAGCTTCGTGGCCAAGAGTGGCACAGGCTCCGTGGGACTAGGAGCTGGCTCTCCCAAGCCTCAGTCCAAAATGCGAAACACGGTGCTCCTGGACCCCGCGTGCTCTTCGGCACGTCGAGTGGTCCCTGTGGCAAGGCGTGCCTTTTACCAGCTCAGGCTGGTCCCCCAGCTACAACCCCACCTGGATCTGACTTGGCATCGCTCTGGCAACCTCCTGTGAGGGTTACGGGATATGTTGCTAAATGCAGCCTCCTTTGAAGAGGGCCCAGAAACTCAATTCAGTACAAAATGTGGGAGAGAGATTGCTGGCTGGGAACAGGCACTGAGGGTGTTTTGCACCAGTTCTGTTTCATCTTTGCTGGTTTTCAGACCCAACTCAAGACGATGGTTATGAATGATGGAGCCCTGCATGGCTTGGCGGCTTGGCACCTGTATGAATGCCCCCTCACATATGTTTCTGTATCCCTCGTAAGACCACCAGAAGCTCACAGAGCAGCTACACATTGGATACAATCAACACTGGCTACTACAACTGGTAGTCGGAGAATGAGTGTGTGCATTGCAGACGTGGAATAGGACTGCTGCAAATGGAGGGCTAAGGTGGGGATTTGATACCTTAATTGTATGGACGAAACCCTCTTCCTGCACGATTCTTTGAGCTGTACAACAGCGTCCATCCCTTGCAGCCATATTTCCTTCAGAAAGTGCAGACTTTCAGACACACTGCTATCGGCTGAACTGTCTGTGTGCCTGCCAAGGTCATGTGCTGAATTCGGCATGAATTGATTTGGCCAGTTGTAACAATTAGGATCTGCTTTTGTTTAGCTTTTTGGACTTTAGGTCAGAACAACCACAGAGGTTCTGGTTTGGCAGCCATTGCTCTTACAGCTCTGATTATAGGAGTAAGGCTACAATTCTTTACAGTCACACCTGGGAGCAACTCCCACTGAACTCAATCAAGCTTATATCTGGATATACAATTGTACAATGAATGTACAATGAGATCTACCTTTTTAAAATGCGTTTTCAGTGGGGCGAAAGACCTAGTTGGTGGCTTGCTCAGTTTAATCTTGTGGCCATCATAAACATGAAATAAGCATTTGGTTTATTTAGAAATTAGTTTCCAGTGGGAGTTTGTTGAACAATAAAGTCAGGACTGTAAATGCAGGTTGCAATCCTGCACCATTAAAATCAATCATTATGCCATTTATTTCAGGAGCAGCAAGAAAATCCGTATGGGTTGCAGCCTAGGACAAAAGCATTATGATCTCATCAAGGCAAGGATCCGTCTTCACACACATCTGTATTCTCACAGAGCACAACAGTGCCAGCTGCTTTTCTGCCATCTAACAGATGTTCAGTGTTGGGATTCACTGTCTGTGCCACTTCTAATTCTGCCCCTTCCTTTCCTTCTTCAGCTCCCCCCACCCGTTTCACTGAGCGAATATTTGTATAGGTTAAAAATGGAGCTTAGACTCAGTTCCACGCAGAATCAGATAATCTACAAGGAACCTCAACTGCACATAGAAGAGAAAGTTCCCCTTTGCCTGCACCGATCCCTTCTCACAAAAGCTCCTCCTTGAAGCAGGGGTCCAATAAAACACGGGAAGTGGAGTTTGCCAGAAGCCGTTTTCCTGATCAGCTGCACCGTGTATGTCCAAGGCAGCTCTTGAAAAAGATGGTGCCTCCATGCTGCGAAGGAAGCATGTCCCAGAGCATCCTGTTCAAACACCTCTTAGTGCTGATATTTTCAAATCTGGCCATCTTAAGTCGGCTCATGGAAGACCCTGATTTTCCTGAGAATATTGTCTTCTCTGTGGCATTCTGTGTTCCAGCTGGGTGCAAATGCAGCGATGGAGCCAGGTCACCGAAACCGTACCGTCGCAGCACGACTTGAAGGGTCCTTTTTAAAGGAACGGCTGCATTGAAATTCTAATTTGGATTGAACAATTTTTGGTCTTAGATAATGCGCTGATTTTTTAAATTAAATACTGCCTCCCCCTTGCCCTGGGATCTCCAGGAGGGCAGCCCAATCAGCACAGAAAGGCTGCTGCTGACATCGAAGTACCCTTGACAAATCTGAGATGAGGCATTATCAAGCCAGGCCAGTGCCTCTTCTTCACATTACGCCGGGGTCAGCCCCTCCTCGCACTTAGGCTGTCATCCGCTGAACACTGCGGGGCTCGCTTTCAAGGGAGAGCTCAGGAGTGTGCGGCCGGGTGCACTGGCTCCTCTGCGGGAGCTTGAAATCAGGACTTGAACTGGGGGTTCAAGTTGACTTGATCGTGACTTGGCCCCGTTATGCCATCAAGAGAGTGACAGGCGCCCCAATTCCGTGCCTTTCTTTCTGGCGAATGGCTAAGGGGAAATGCTACCCTTGGAGACCTGTCACTGCTTCCTCGGGAATCCTCGCCTCTCTCTCAAGGGATCCCCAGAGCTTGTCTGTCTCCCCATCTGAGGGCCCCCTTACTGCTCGTGTCTACCCCAGCGTGTCCCAGACTGCTCCTCCCCTGTCCGCACTTTGGCCGTTTCCTTTTTTGGTCGCTCGATGGCCCTCCAGGCCGAAAACCCTCTGTCTGTGTCCTCACCAGCTGCCTGCCCAGCAGCAAATCTCTCGGCTGAGGGAGAGGAGTCCAGAGGCAAACCGGTTTGCTTTGGGTTGCAGGTGCATGGGATATGCCCGCAGGATCGTAGGATCAGCTGCACAAACGGGCAAGCTCCCGCAGCACTGTTTGAGCAACCTGCTCTTGCCCTCTGCTTTCGTGCCCTGGCTTTAGCAGGCTGCATATCTGCAGAGATGATCTTAGGCATCCTCTTTCGAGGCCATCGGGTAAACGGAACGGAGCTGTTGACACGTCGGTCGTTCCTCCCGCGCTTCCTCCATGGAAGTGCCCCAGTTGCACCTCCTCCTTGTGGTGCCGCTGCTCATGGAACAGAACCTCCTGGCAGCAGAAGACCTGGCAAGCGGGGAGCGGAGCGGACTTGAGTGCTGTTAGCGCATCCCATGGCCTGGCTGTCTACGTAGCAACCTCGCTCTCCCTAGGGAGATGTCCTGGCCTGCTCTGGGAAATGCCGGAAGGAAAATCCACACACGCACTGACTGGCACCCATCCTAATGCCTCCAGGATGTTTTAGAGCAGAGGGGGGCTACCTGGTGTCCTCCAGATGCTTTGGACCTCAACTCCCAGCTGCTGGCTGTGACTTCTGGCAGTTGTGCTACAAGACGCCTGGAGGGCAACAGGGTGTCTACCCCTGTTTTGGAGTACTAACATGTCTTGCTCTAGAGACATGCTGCATCCACTGATTTTACATGCTGCGGAAGGAGTACCAAAGCTTCCCACAGTGTCATTCCGTGTTGATTCGCATCAGGTTCCACTCGCAGCACCCAAAGGTGAACGACTGCAGTCCGCCAGTCACAACAGGGTTCAGTATAATCCGAAAGGGTGGCGCCTCCACTGGGCCGACAGAATGTGTGACCCGCTGAGCCAAAGGTAATCTTTAGGCCCATGTGGCAACCCAGCCGATCCCCTTGCTTGTTACCTGCCTGGGACCAGCTGGGCAGTGGGGGGGGCGGCAGGGGGGAAGTTGATGGCCCACCGCGTCGTGCTTTGGTGTGGCCCATCACAAGTTTTGCAAGCCTGCAAGTCATGCCAGCACAGGTTCACCTCAGCTTTTGCCATTCCGCAGCCTTCGCAGGGAACAGGAAGGCTAGTCAGGCATTCATTTATCCTTAATCAACATATCAATAAAACTCTTGCTGGGGATCCACTGTTACCTGAAACCCAACAAGCCCTGAAACAATATTGACAGGAGCAATTGTTTGAAATTTTGCAGAACATTGCATAGAATGAAGCTGCAAGGGGCCGGAGCAGCAGGCAGCTAAACGGCAAAGTGTTCTGAAAGAAGAACATAGACGGGAAAGTGCCCTCACTTCCCCCCAATTAATGCTGCACTTTAACAGGCCTAATTGGAACTCTAGTCCATCAGCCAGAGAACGATGGGCTGATGGGTGCGGGAAGCGGGGAGGGGAGGATTTCATTTCACTACCTTGAAATTTGTTTGATTGACAGGTAGGGCTTAAATCTTCAAAATAAACAGGCAAATATTAGGAATAATCCGTGTTTAGGATGATGAGTCCTTTCTGAGTGGTGCTCCCTTACCTCTGTGCATCACCTGGCCTTTAGATCCCACCTGACCATGAGCGACTGAGATCCTAAGCCTTTTGTGGTTTGGCAGTGGGGGTCCTACCAGTCCTTCTCACCATTGCCCAGTTTCCTCCCTTAGTCCTGAGTTAATAAATCTTCCAACTTACCTGTGATTAAAATGCATTTATCCAAATCAAGACAAGAGGAGCAGCACCAGCAACGTTGCAGCAGGTTCCCTCGTGCTACAGAAGCCTGGAGCAATACGGACAGGATCCTCCCTTGGAAACGTTCCATGTCAAGTTGCTGGATGCTGCATGCTCAAAATGCGGTTCATTCTTTATTTTAAAAAATCAAAATCTGTATCTGGGTTAGGAAAGTACCAGCACAGCTTATGATTTAAGCGGGGAATCCTAACCCATTTTAGGCTTCTCTTATTAGATCAAAATACCTTTATTAAATAAAAGTAGGATGCCTAAACAAAAGAAAGTTACTTTAGTATATTTATTCTCCTTACATGTCAGGCCTTTCTGGAATAAAAATAAGCGAGTTTGGTGTTTTCTTTTTCTCTCCCTCTCTCTGTGTGTTAATTCCTAGTCAAATATGCATACACCCATCTTTCTGGCAATAAATATATAAGCCTCAAAGTGACCTGCAATAACAGAAGTTAAAACAATTAAATATTTAAAAAACAAACAATAACAATTAAACAAGCAGTCCTCCCCACAAAAGTAACCTGAGGAAAAGGTCAGCCCAAAACTTCACAGAGCGGGAGGCGCTGCATCGGACAAACGGCTCCTTCCCATACTGCAGGAGCAGGACAGCCACACTGACCTGAATGAGGTGGGGCTGCAGGTGCCTTGGGAAGAGCCTCCCGCCATTCCGGTGCCGTCATCTTCTCTCCCAAGCCTCCGCATGCGATGTGGAGGGTTGACAATCAAGAAGGTTGCAGGGGTCAAAATGCAAAGGACATCCCCGGAACAGACCTATACAGAAAAGATGTCGCAGAACCCTGTGCTGGCCTTCCCATCCCCTTCACTCCCATGAGCCACTATCTTGCCCCAGCTCATGCTCAGGTATCCTGCAGGCTTCTGTACTTGAAGGACACTCCCACCTAAATTCAGCTCAAAGATGAAGAACCACATGGAGGAGGCGCAGGGAACCCTGGACGGTGACCTGAGCAGCCGGCACAGACTTCACCTGTTGAGAGTCACCTCCATAGGGCAAAGTAGATGTTGTTCCTGTTTAAATTAGGCTTCCTGGGCGCCTCATGCCACTTCGCCCTGCCATAGAGGGTTGGTCGGCCTGCAAATAACCCACAGTGCACCTAGCAGACGATTGGTGGGCCGTGAGTAGCTTGCCCCTCCGCTCACTGCTCCAAACAACCCTTTCCCCCTTTGGTTTGGTTTGACAGCTGTCACAAAGTGAGCCACGGCGCTAAAGCAAAGGGTGGCTCACCTGCGCTCAGGCAAATGGCGTGCTGGCCTTTTATAATTCAGGTCGCCCCCGTCCTCAACTGCGTTCCTTTCCAGTGTTCAATACTTGCAGCTCTCTGGGTGGCTTAGAACAGTTGACTCCCCCTTTGTGGCAAGTCCGTGGGCACGCCTTCTGGGCTCAACTACCCAAAGAGTGCTCCCACTTTTCCGCCTGTTCCTGAGCTGCTACCTGCTCAGGAACATGGAACAGTGCAAGTCACCTCAAGTTAAAAGGAACCCGAGTTTTGCCAATTAGACCAGGGCAGGGTGTGAGCCACCTGCAGCGCGCTGATCCTCCTGAACTCGGGCACTTATGGCGCAAAGGTTCTTTGCTCACCCCCCCCTTCATCTAAAGGGGAGGGTTGCCTGGGACTGGACAACGTACTAACCCCTCATGGACGAGATGATGCCTAGAACAAGCAAGAGGTTGTCACCCTCAAGCACGGCTGTAGCAAATAACCTGGGGTCACATCACAGGACGAGCTATTGCTGCCTGTTCCCCAGGATGGGTGGCTGGGTCGTGCAAATCCAGTCATTATTTCTCAGTTTTCATCTGCGCATACCCAATATCATACAAAAACGTCATGCAGATCCGTGTCCTCTTTCGGTGCTGTCGCACGCTCCCCACTGCCTGAGATGGGGCAGCACATCTGAGTCTTCCCCATTGGCCGTGCATTGAATTCAGCATCTCCTACTCCTGGGTTGTTGCCGTCGCCTCTGCCTCTCCCCACTCCCCCATTGCTGCCATCGCTGCCCACCCACTCAGGAGTCTCTGAGCAAGCTGTGGGGAAGCTGACTTTCTGGGCAGCCAGTCTGGCCAGCAAAGCAGCCGGTGGAGCTCTCTGGAGAGCTGGCGGAGGCCCAGATACCAGGTTCTGAGAGGCCCTTCCTCCAAGCCGGGCAAGGGAGGAGGGGTATCCCTGGAGACTGCCGTGAGAGCCATGGCAAACCATTTCAAGTCATTCAGCTGCCCACCCATCACTTCCTTCAGGCGGAATCCTCACAGCAAGCCAGAACGTTGGTGAGCTGCTCTAGGGAGCCCTGCTGGCCCTTGTCTCATGGCCTCCAGCACCTGCCGCAGTAGAAAAGCAGGGCCAGGGCCAGGGCCAGTTGCTCTGGAGTCCCCGCTGCACGCTGCTGAGCCGGCAACGGCTTTGGGAAGCCCTCTGGCCTCTCCTCTCCCACTGAGCCACTGTCCAGCAGCTCCCACCTGGCAGCACCCACGGGAAGCATTCCTAGTGTGTGCCTCTGTCGGAGGGAGGACAGGCATTGCGCCGCTCCTTCCACTCGGCTTTCCGAAGTGTGAGATTCATCCTGGCTCGTGGGAAGGCTGGCCTGCCTCTTTCACCTCCCTTTTGGGTGATGGCCTTGGGTGATGGCCATCCAGTATCTCAGCTACCTCTGACGGGTGGATCTTGGGGTGCTAGCAAAATCCAAAGTTGCTCCCATGACCCTGAACTTTCCTCATGCCTGGTGTGAGAGAAATTTAACCTGCCTACAGAAAAGTAACCTAGAGCAATTCTTTTAGGAGCAATTTCAGGAGCAATTCTGTGTTATTACCTTTAAACTTAAGCATATAGAAGTGGCCAGCAATGCAATCCATAATAGCATTGTCCAAAGAGCCTAACCGAAATCTTTTTCATTGGCACATTAACCTGTTTTTATGTTCGGGATACTTAAGGCAGCTGAGCCATAGCTCCAAGATTATTTAAAAAGTTACCGTTGGAGTTGGAACGAACATTATTTTGAGGTCAAGCCCATATTCCCCTTCTGCTTATTTTACTTACAGGCTGTGGCTTGAAAATCTCATGCAAACCTCAACAGCTTTCATCCGATTTATTTAATATTCTTGAAGTGTGAAATTTAAACACAAAAATAAATATTATGCTTCTGAAAATGTGTTCCCTGGTTTGCTCCAAACATTGTTGTGTTTATTTTCACAGCAGCATACGGAGAGTTTCACGGAGGGCCTGCTTATTAGTTCCCAGAGGTGGTATGCATCCACTCCGCAATATCTACTCTTCAAGGCTCACTTTCCTTAAAAAAACAAAAACAACAGAACCCCCTCTTGAAATTACTCCTCCCCTTGTTCCAATCAAATTCTCTTAAAGGGGGGCAGACTATTAATAACACCCTTTCAATGCCAAACCTAAGCAAGGGTGGAGGCGCTTCTGGTAGTCGTTGCTCTGGCAGCAGCGTCTGTCCTTCCCAGAGGTTCCAAGCCTCTTTCTTCAGAAGGTTCCTGAGCTGAAGGTTGCATTGAGTGGTTTGATTTTTATTATGTATTTAGACTGCTCAATAACAACAGCAACAACAAATCCAGCTTACACGTTTGAAGAATAAAATCAGTACAAAATTAGAATATCCATAATTGGCACAGGGAATAAAAGGATATAAAACCACTTTAAACAAAATAAAATATGATGATGGTAGTGGTGATGATGATACTATAGAAACATTTGTTCCAGCACTTCATGGACAAAATCTAAATTGGAGGAGCAAAATGTTACATGCCCGAAGGGAAAAGGATTACTTCCTTGGTGTTGCAAAGATAACTGCCTTTTGGGGTGGGGGACACCAACAAGGGAGTCCTCCCCCTTGTAGCCACTCACCTAATTTGGTTCAGTGGGCCACCTGGAACAGGTACCGATGGGATCAGACCTTCCTTTGCACCCACACACTGTTTACAGCTTTAGTGGTCAACACCAGCGTTGCAAACTAGGCCTGAAACTGGACTTCAGACAATGAGGTTGACAAAGGCTGGACTTCATACAATTGGACTGAGCAGCTGGCATTAAATGTGGGAGTTGCAGTTCATTCACACATCTCATAAATACTTGGTGAGCATAAACAGGTCAGAGGCTGCTGCATCACCAATTTATCAAGACTGGGCCCAATACATTCTTAGGCAGGCAAAGGATAGGCACAAGAAGCAGGCATATGCTATGTCTGGACCTTGGCCCATTTCAGCCCAGTATTACCTATAGCACTGATTTGTAGCAGCACCCCAGGGTTTTCCACCTTTACCTGGAGACGCCAGGGATTGAACATGGAACCTTTGGCATGCAGTGTAGGTGATCTCCCACTGAGCCGTGGGCCCTCCATGGCGGGGCAAGAATCCAGACCTTCCAATCTGTACTGACTTGAGAAAGATACCTCCTGATCCACCCAGTAGCTGGCAGGACTGAAGCTAACATTGGATCTTGACGTATTAACCTCATGTGATCTCTGAACATCAAAGGGCATCAGAGGGAATCCCCCACATGTGGACCAAAGAAAGGATCTGCAGATAGACATGCCAAGAAGGCCATTTACAGTAATAGACTAGGGAACTCCAGGTCATGGCCTTTTGGTCTCAGAAAAACTTTCAGGCAAGCTTTGCAGAGCTAATCAGCAAGAAGACCTGCTTGTGCAAGCTAAATATTCTCTTCTCTTTACCTCTACATTTCCTTTGCATCTGCAACTTAATTTCCATTGCGATCTTCAAATTAATAACCCTGTCCTGCTCATGTTTGTTTGTTTATTTATTTATTTATTTATTTTTATTTTCCAATTTATATCCTGCCTTTTTCCTACAAAGGGCTCAAGGCAGCTTACATCATCTCTCCCCTCCATCTTATCCCCACAACAACAACCCTGTGAGGTAGGTTGGGCTGAGAGTCTGTGACTGGCCCAAAGTCACCCAGTTGGCTCCATGGCTGAGCAGGGACTAGAATCCAGATCGTCTGAGTCCCAGTCCCCGGCTCTTAACCACTACACCACACTGGCTCTCACTGTTCCCACCAAATGGTATACAGAACCATACTGCCTTGAGAGGGGAGTTAATCTATAATGCAGGAACATATGAGAAATTCAGTTCCTTTTTGATCAGGATTTACCACTTCTAATCTTCTGGACTGGCAACAGACTCAACTGCAATCTGCATTCAAAGTCCATACATATCTGAGCATGCAATGTGATTTGCAACCCTCCTCCTAAATTACATCTGATGACATTCATGCATGAGAAAAATGTATTAATTTGTACTTTTGGGAATATATGCATGAAAATATGTGTGCATATTCATGTAAGAAAAAATAAAGACCACAATCTGATAGAGACATGAGTGGAAGGGATGTTGGGCTGAAAGCTGAAAAAGTTTGACATACTTGAATTTGTTTTATTATATCTCTAATATAACCAGGATAACTAGAAGCCTGGCAATGTATGGCTGCGAAAGTTGGACCATAAGGAAGGCTGATTGCTGAAGAACTGAGGCCTTTGAATTGTGGTGCTGGATGAGACTCCTGCGAGTCCCCTAAACAGCAAGACGATCAAACCGGTCAGTCCTAGAGGAGATCAACCCTGACTGCTCTTTAGAAGGCCAGATACTGAAGATGGAACTCAAATACTTTGGCCACCTAATGAGAAGGAAGGACTCCCTGGAGAAGAGCCTAATGCTGGGAACAATTGACGGCAAAAGAAGAAGGGGATGGCAGAGGATGAGGTGGCTGGATGGAGTCACTGAAGCAGTTAGTGTGAGCTTAAGTGGACTCCAGGGGATGATGGAGGACAGGAAGCCTGGAGGAGTGTTGTCCATGGGGTTGTGAAGGGTTGGACACGACTTCGCAACTAGCAACAACTAGTAGCCATTACAGCATTATCATCCATTAATGTATGGATTAATGAAGGCCATCTGAGGACTGCGGCAGGAGGCCACACATTCTCACTAGTCTGGTCACCTAGCAGAGTCACCCAAGGAAAAATGGTTAAAGCAGAGACGCCAGACTAGGATGCATCCACCTTCTTCAGGACCAGCAGTTGCCTCAGCAGAAGAGAATGGATCTCTCTAGTGCTGATGGGGATGGAGAAATGACTGGAGGGCAGCTTCCGGGTGGCAGTGTTAGCTGAAGGCAACCTTGGTAGAGGCTCTTTCACAGACAACAACTGTGATGCTCAAGCCAACTCTGGTTTGTACTGTGGAAAAGAAGGAAATGGTAAATTTTTAAATGTTCTTACCTTGAAAAACTACGATGAAACAGTCCAGATGTGAAGACCATTCAGAAGAGATAGAAAGGTAAAGGACTCTTTGAAAGAGCAAGCCTATGAGGAAGGACCTGCAATACTAGAAAGTTAAGTGAAAGGTACTCTGGAAGCACAAGGAATAAACTGCTCAGTGTAGCCAGGGTACCAATAGAACTATTCCAAATATTCTGTATGCATTTGGAACATATGCACTAAGGAGAGCAGCAACTCTAGGATTATTGCCGTGACTTCCCATGCAAGCAAACTGATGCTCAAGGTTTTTCAACAAAGAATCCTACCCTATACGGTGTGAGAAATGCCAGATGTCCAAGCTGGATTCTGAAAGGGAAGAGGCACTCACAATCATATCACAAATATGTGTTGGCTACTGGAGTGCACCAAAGAATTTCAGAAGATCAGCCTGTGCTTTATACACTACAGCAAGGTCGCCAAGTGAGGGGACCATGAGAACCTATGGATGGTTCTGAAAGAAACAGGTGTGCTTCAGCACTTGATTTCCCTGATCAAGGAAAAAGCTGGCCAAGCTTCTTGTATCATGGACAAGAAGCTACTGTTAGGACAGAATATGGAGAAACAGAATGGTTTCCTATAAGCAAAGGTTTCAGACAAGGTTATTTTATCCCCCTTATATATTCAATCTGTACACAGAATGTATCATAAACGTAGCAGAACATATCATAAATATAATAAATGAATAAAGAATAAAGAAAAAAGCTGAATTAAGATCAAGAGGAGGAGGAGTGAAAATTGGCAGACTGTACATCAATAATTTAAGATATGCAGATCCACCATATTACGGACAGAAAGCAGCAATGAACTGAAATGACTCCTGATGAAAGTGAAAGAAGCAAGTGCAAAAGCAGGACTGCAGCTGAACATTAAGAAAATAAAAATCATAACTACAAAAGAATTACGGAACCTTACTGTCAACAGAGAAGAAATTGAAATGGTGAAAGATTTTGCATACCTTGGCTCAGTCATCCATTCAAATGGAGACTGCTGCCAAGAAATCCAGAGAAGAGTGAGACTTGGAAGGGCAACAATGAAGAAACTAGAAAAGATCTTTAAGAGTTCTCTGGAGACCACGACCAAAGTCATTCACACTCTTGTATTCACAATTATTATGTATGGGTGTGAAAGTTGGACAGTGAAGAAAACTGCCTTCAAAATTGATGCCTTCAAAACATGATGCTGGAGGAGAGCTTGATGAAGATGAGTGAGTGGGTTCTAGATCAAATCAAGCTAGAACTTTCTCTGGAAGCAAAAATGATGAAACTGAAGCTGTTGTTCTTTGAGCCCATCATGAAAACACAAGACTCTCTGGGAAAGACAATCAAAGGGAAAGTTGAAGGCAGAAGATCAAGACAAAAAATGTGATGGATGGATGGGTGGATGGATAGATGGATTTCTTAAAGAAAGCCACAGCCTTGAGTTTACAAGAGCTGATCAGGGCCGTGAAGGACAGGTGTTCATTCATATGGTTGCTATAAGTCAGAGATGACTTGACAGGACATAACAAGAAGAAGAAAAGGCCAAAAGAAACTACTTTACATCTGTACCAACCAGCTTCATTTCCTCCCATTTTTAGAGTGGATGTGGCAGCGGGGGAATGCAGCTTTGGACCCACATGTGGGAGCTTGAGGGGCTTTTACAGCCTGGATCAGGAAGGCTACACTTACTCCAGAGTATTTATTTAAAAATAATATTATTGCTCGTTAAGATTTATAGTCGTATCTGTGGCCATTGCTACTGGCTACAGAAGCAAATTCCATCGTTTAACTATATACTGTGTGAAGAAGGGCAACCAAATCAACCAGTTCCTGAAAGCACACTAACATCTCTCTGAAGTTCTCCCCGAATTATCACCAACCAGCCTTGCTACAACAAAGGGGGTTCTCTTCCCTGTGCAACGGCAACTTCAGGAGAGGAGATGGGTTCCTTGACACTCCAGTGGGAAAAGAAGGTGTTCAATGAGCATCGTATCTCCTGCTTGTTCCACCACAACCACAGCTGCTGTTGGCTGCTATGAAAAGATGTGCTGCTCTCGAAACGACAGGTCCCTCAGCCCTTTGGGTAAACGGATGCTGCCGCAGCACAGCTCCAGAAGTTTCCGCACTCTGATGGCTCAATTGTCTGACGGGACAATCTCCGCAAGAGTGATGTGGCACTAGGGATAGCGACGATCCTCCATCAAAATATTCTCTGTTTTATATTTTAACTAAAGAATTGGGAGGATGCTAGTTGTACCGAATCGGATTTCACTATCTTGGCATCCTGCCCACTGAGTTGAATCAGAGTTTGACAGATCAGGGGGAAAACTTGCATGTTTTCAAGGATACTTAAAGGTTACGGAGGTTGTACAAATATTTCATCAGCCAGCCCTGTGTTGTCATTTGAGAGAACTGAGTTAGTGCAAGGCGACGTCAGTCAAACTGGACCGGAATGAGTGGGCAGGTGGCACAGTGTAGCTCTGATGAACTGTAGCTCTGTGCAAAAGTGCAAGTGCAACTATAATTGGGTCTATGCAAATTAAACGCAAATCAAAAGAGGGGCAGAAGCCTGTTTAAAACCACGTCTCTCTGACTGCTTTCTAAAAGCTTGTTTAAATTCCTTTCGCCTTAGGACAGTCCAGAAGGGCTTTTATGATTTCTTTCTTCCTTTGATTTCCACACATCTTTAAGAGGCACGACAAAGTGGCTACTGCATTACCAGCAATCTGTATTCAAGGGTATCAAATTTGTGTAAATTTCACAGCATTGTACCACCTTCAATTTAACCTATGTGAAATTCAAGTGCAAATGAGGCATTATTCATGAACAGAACCCTTGATGCAAAGATTGGGCTTTTCAGGTGAATTTACCAGTTGGCCAAAGGTGCTACACCAATGATACCAGAGATGTAAGGGTCCTATTAAGGTGTGAAGGCTTGGACAGGGAAGGAAACTGACAGGGGGAAAAGTGATGCACCGAGAATATGGGCTGGGGCATGAATACCAAGGACTGACAGAAAGACGAACAAAGCAAATCAAGCCAGAACTTTTTGTGGAAGCTAAAATGATGAAGCAGAAGCTGCTGCGTTCTGGGCATGTCATGAGAAGGCAGGACAACCATGCTAGGGAAAATTGGAGGTGGCAGCAGAAGAGGAAGACCGAATATGCAATGAATCAACTCCACAAAGGAGCCTGTACCAGAGCTGAGCAGGGTCGCCGTAAGCTGGAGATGACTTGGCAGCACAGAACAACGGGGATGAAGGGACCGAGCTACAAAGGCTTTCTTGCACATCTCTGACCACAGAGAGACATTCCAAGGGATGAGATCTGCGGCATGCCTTGCGGTATCAGTGGCCAGCCTGCGGTGTAAGCACAAGTGACACGGGCACACCTCCTCTGGAGCACAAGAGCTCGCAAGACTTGTGTGGCACAGGCACTCTACCTGCCTCCTCTGTGCTGATGAGCCTTCCCTCTCTCTCGACCAGCCAAAGCAGAGGTCCCCAGCTTTTTTGGCACCAGGGACCACGTTCGTGGAAGACCATTTCTCCATGGACTGGGGGGGCGGGGGATGGTTTCAGGAGGATTCAAGTGCATCACATCATTTATTGTGCACTTTTTCCCATTATTATTGCATTATAATATATAATGAAATAATTATGCAACTCACCATCACACAGAATGAGTGGGAGCTTCCCCTCGACCTGCAGCCCAGCAGCCCAGCCCTTTCCCGCTTCCCAGTTCCCTCGCTGCTCACGTGCACCCTCCCCGGCTTCTCCACGCCACTTGCCACTCGGCTCTGCTGCCGTTGCTCCCGCCTCTATGCGAGACCCAAGACCCAAAAGGGCCCGAATGATCATCCATATTCGCAGCTACTCCCCAGCACCACCTCAGCGCCACCTCGGGCATTAGGATCCTCACAAGGAGCGCGCAACCGAGATCCTCTGCATGCGCAGTTGCGCTCCTATGAGAATCCAGTGCCCGATGAACTGAGGTGGCGCTCAGGCGGTGATGCTCGCGCTGGGGAGCGGCTGCAAACACAGCTGCAGCTTCGCTCGCTTGCCCGCTGCTCACCTCCTGCCGTGTGGCCTGGCCCCTAACAGGACACAGACTGGTACCAGTCCGCGGCCCAGGGGTTGGGAACCCCTGAGCTAAAGGCAAAATGACCTCCAAGGCCTAGACTGAAGATGTGTAACGAAACAAGAATAGGACTGGCAACAAAATACGTGGATCCCTGCTGGCTGTTCAGGGTGCCAGCCAGCCATGCCCTCTTCCAGAATACTCCATTCCATGCCCAACCCCACCCAGTAGGCATTCCATAGCCACTGAGCAGGCTTGGTCTTTCCTGGGCTGTTTTTGGGGGATCCCCTCCCAGCTCCAAAGAAAGGGGGTTCCTGCTTACGCTTCTCCCTCTTACATTCTGGCTCCCTCAGACATTCTGGCTCTTCAACTCAATGTGGCGCAATTAAATGGCCTTTCGGTGGTGGGGCAGCCAGGAGGCACCCGCCAGGCAGGTGTGATGACAGCGTGTTTCCCTGCTCTCTGTGACGAGCCCAGAGGAAATAGCCCGTTCTTCCAGCAAGTTTGCTGCCAGACAAGCACTGGATGGAAAGCGATGCATTTAATGACCAATTGCCAGCCATCATAGGAGCATTACCACTTCAAGAGGAATGGTTATCACAAGCACATTTCTTGACCACAGAAGGGACGGTCTAATTCCACTGAAAACATCGCCTGCTGTTCCATTTGTGTATGTGGGAGACGGGTTGTACTCAGAGGTGCAGCCTGGCCCTTTTGCATTTCTCCTGAAAGTTTCTTCCGTTAGGGGATGGGGTGGAGAGAGAGGAGACTCCAGCCAGCTTTCAGGCGAGCATACAACCTGCGCACGGCCATGTGGAGCTCATTAATGTCATTGTCCTTTACACATTTCCATAATGCTAAAAATCCATATCTAAACAAGAGCTTTATGCCTCATCCTCTTTCTTTTTTGTTCTGAAATGAAACTTTTATTCACCATTACTAACCATTATGGCAGATATCCCCTTATATAAATATATAAAAAAAGGTAATGAGTCTTTCCTGGAATAAGATGCATTTTAATTAGATCCTACAGCACTTGAGAGACTTTGGTTCAATTCCCACCAGTCAGGGTCAGAAATGCAGGCACAGTAGTTAGCAGCCAGCTTCAAATCTCAAATGCACAAAGCAAGATGGGGGTCATTCACTGGAGCAGGTACCCAAAGGGAAGGGTAAAACACAAGGCGAGGTTTATTTCACAGCCCAGAGATGGCATGCGGCGAAGAACGGGAGGGCTCTGCCTGCAAAGTGATGTGGAAAGATGTGAGGCAGAGCCAGGCCCCAGACACAGCCCGGGCCAGCACTGGCAGTGGATGACCAAGGTCATAATGGAGCTGTTCGCACAGCAAGGCAGCCACCGTGGGTTATTTAACCCACAGTGAAGCTGTGGTGTGTACAGCCGCCTTTTTCGTCCCTGCTTGCCATGTGCCGGGCTGTGCAAACCGGATAGTCTCCGTTTATGCAGTAGCCAGACACGGTCTCTTTCAGGGCTACGTGAAGGTAGTTCAACCCTCACGAAACCTGCATTCGCTGGATTTGCACAGCACAGCGACCTCAAAGAAGGAGTTAGATATGCAACCTGGCGTCTGTGATAAGAAGGCAAGAATGCTTTAACCATAGGCATTAATGGATTTGTCCTCCTATTAACATACTTATTGATAAGTTTTAAGAAAGTTAAGCAAGCAAATAATCCAGACTATCAGGGAAGGCATTTAATGGAAGGTGAAGATCAAGTTCATGTGTGTGCACACTAAAATAGTTTGGAAGACATTCTCACTACCATGCGAAAAGAAAGAAAAAGGAAAAAGAGGGGGAGCACTGTGGTTTTGCCAGCTGAATGCAACTGATTCTTCGAAATACATTGGAATGCAGGCGCTCATAAAAAGGTCTAGATACACCTTTCTATGTAATCCCTAAAGATAAGGAGGCATCCTATCTTGTTTGGATCTGGTGCCCTTACCTTTCTCTTCATTCTCCAGTGGATCTTCAAAATGAAATTTAAATGAATAAACCACCTTACTGAAAACAGAGATAGTTGGAGTGCCTGTTCAGGACAACAGTCTGCATTTTAAGAAGGAAATCCAGCTCACTCTTGCATCTACCACAATATATAGTGTGATGCCTCTCTTGAAGAGTGAGATGCTAGGATGAAAGTGAATGTGTGAATATCAATATTTGGGACATGGCTGTATAAACTCAATGGTCAGGAATGAACAAGGCATCTGAAACACTATGAGATGCTAGTATATATTTTTGCCAGTGTGTCTGTATGCATTTGTGTACTTCCTCCCCTTTTCTCCTTTGCATACACACATGATAAGACAGACACATCAAATACATGTGGGCTTCCCTAAATGTTCCTCCTCTTAGCTAAGGATAAAAACCAAGCCCTCCTGCTTGGACACCACAGAATAACAACTCTAGAATGCTTTGACAGAGTTCTGGTCTCAGGTTGTGGGTCAGAAGGAGGCTCTCCAATGTCCAGCAGCGAAACATGTCAACCATGACATTTATAAAGTTCTATTTTTATATATGCAACAGGAAACATTCTTTCTTAAAGTCACTTTTGAATATGTCTTTTTCTATAGTCTTCTACTGGACCATTTTTAAATGTCATTGCCGCAATTCACAGAATTCTCCAGCTCAATAACAAAAACCATTGTTGGGATCAGAAGGGCTACGTACGGCTTGCAGCACATGAACCAGGGCCCTTCAGCACCATCTGTCCTTCCTCTTTCCCCAAAATCCTCCTTCAGTGTCCCCCACTAAAGCTTCATCTGAAAGTCCTCTGGAGTGGCGATCCATGAGGTATGTGAGAGAACAGGAAAGGCATGTGCTACAGGAAAATACAGGTATTCCATATACACATATTCCATGTGGAGAACAGGTGTGCTGCAGGGTGAATTTATTCAAAGGGTTGGGCCAGAGAACGAATGTTCTTTTTTGCCATACATGTCTGCATGTGCGTGTACACATACAGCTTATTCTTCATATTTTGTGCATTCTACGTGGTAGCTACAAACCTACATCTTTTAATCCATAACAGTCCTTTTCCGGATTACTGGCAGGAACAGCAAGAAAGAGCTTCTGAACCAGAAGACTCTAGAACATCAGGGAGTCCCTGCAGAGGTATTGACCTTGGCAAATGCCTAATGATGGCAACCCTGGCTGGCAGCACCGCCTTCCAGACAAGCTACTGTCTACCCCTGCACTTCCATGTGGATGCAACATATGGTGTTTCTCTGTTATTTAAAGGCTAAGAACCACACTGGCCGGGTCAACCACACCAGAAAGACCCATATGGTAGCTGCCATATGCCAAGTCAGGCCATTGGTCCATCTAGCTTAGTATTGTTGGCACTGACCAGAAGCATCTTTCCAGATAGGAGAGTTTCCCACCTTTACTGGAGATACCCAGGACTGAACTTGGCACCTTTTGCTGGTGAAATATGTGTTCGACCCTGGTCTTTACTGCAGCAGACTTGAGGCTCCAGAGGAAGAGGAGTGTAAAATATGCCATTAACAGCTATGAGCTTGATCCTCACAGTATCAGTGGAACTAATACATGTGATAGATCAAGCTGAATCTGTCAGGAATTTCTAGGAGGTCCACACCCAGCCTCTTACTATGCCGCCATCTTGAATGGAACTCACTCCATTGTTTTGGCTGAGATGCCAAGATCTGACATTTTATCTGGTGCTTTTCTCTACATCCTGATATCCTATCTTATAGTTAAAACTTTGTTTATCTTTATTAAAGAGGCATCAAAAGAAAAAAGAAAAACAATACTTTTTGTATGTTCCCATGGAGCCATCCACTCAAACCTTTACTAAAATTAATCTTACAGGGTTTAGCCTACTTAGATTTTAATGCCATGTTATCTTTTTTTATATATCAGCATTGTTTGGAATGCTATTTAATTAACCTACAAGGAATTCTCCCTGCCCCCCCATAAATAATAAACAAACTTGTTGTACAAATAAGTCAGCTTGTGGTGGGGGGGCAGGTTGTAATTATAAAAGGCAAAACATGCAACATTTTTGTATTATTGTCTGTACTGACTTAATCCTAGTCACCAAAAGGATGTAAGTGTTGCAAAACTCTGAAGAAATTCAGTGAGCCATGCAGCTTTCAGAAAAGATTTGTAATGATCAAAGGGGAAGATTCATAGAGTTCTCTACCCATGGCTCAGAATTTGGAGGGATGTAATTACTTGCAAGTTGCTGCTGCTGCTGACTTGGAACTTATCTCACTTCCTAGATACTTTATTGTGAAAGCTGGCAATCAGTCAATGGCCCAGTTCACATGCTATGCTGGCAATCCCTGGTTTGTTTAACCCAGGGATTGTGGAGACAAGCTGAAAGTGAGATACAAATGCAAGCCATTTCTAATTTTAACTAATACCCCAGGAATGTCTGGACTGTTTCATGATGGGTGCATTTGGAGACTCTGGGTTGTATATGGATTAAGGAAACCACTGTTAAGTCATAGTTTGTTGTTGGGTCAACTCTGGATGGTTTAATCCATAAACAGCCCAGAGTTTCTGGTTTAGCGTGTTACAAAACAAAGTGGAAATGAATTGTATACTGTACTCATTTCTACAGCTCCCGGCTAAACAAATCAAAGAAATACCAGGTCAGTATTTCAGAATAAAGAGTCAATAAGGAAATCAGCAGACAGTAGCAAAGAGATAACCGCAGTGACAGATCAAGGGTTATGTCAGGATGGAGTGACACAGAACAAGAACCATGGCGATCACTCCAAAGCCAGCAGCCCAATATGAAACACAGACTTTGTTTCTACATCGTTGGTAATACTTTGTTTTGAAAACATATATGCTGTTCTTCTCTCACACAATAGTTTTCATTTATTAAAATAAAATAATGAAGAATTATACATTATATAAAAAGCATGAAATGGGAACAGTGCAGGCCCCAGTACTAAAGTGCAAGAACACAAAATTAAGGGCCAAACTACATGTGATGTTTAGTACATTCAGGTTTTAAAAAATGGAAACTGGATCAGCTGGATAGAAGGGCAGGGAGACTGGTAGTTAACAAGCACAGAGAAGGAATTTAACTCCTTCTTCCTTCTCTACAGTCATGAAGAAAACCCCCCTCATGAACCTTGTATTTGCTCTGGGGGAAATCCTGCATTGTTGCCAGTGGAGGATTTTCTCCTAGTGCAAATACCAGCTACAGAAGATGACTGCAACTGGGGAGGGAAGGGGTTAAATTCCTTCTTTATGCCTGCCCTGATCTGTCTCATAACCCCTGCTACCCCCGCAGCACACACATCCTGATGCAATTTGCATTTTTAGAAACGGCATACTAACTATAAAGACACATTCACTCGTGCCTCTCATTTGGGCCTGAAAGACCTGATTGAATAACCGAGTGTTCACCTGATGTTGAAAAGGCACCGTTTTCAGCACCGGAGGCCCTGCTGGAAGAGAGTGTTCCCAGGGTGTGATGCCACAACTAAGAAAGCCCCTATTACGGGTTATTACACAGCTTACTTGTGCTGGCTAGAGGATTCCAAGTAGATCTTTTGAGGAAGAACATAATAATTGTGAAGCTTTAAATGGGAGAAGATAGTCCTTGAGGAAGCTTGTCCCCGGGCTTTTTAGGGCTTTAAGAGTTGAGAGCAGCACTTTGACTTGAGCCTAGAAATTCACCCTCTGTGCCTACACCTTTCCTCAGTCTGTGTCAATTGTACAGGCCGGCAGGGACAAGACATGCCTGGCGTGGTGACTTCAGGGTATGGGACAAGTCACAGAGGGGAGGAAGAGAACGTAACCGGCAGCTGCCATTTTTAGTGGGAGACACGTGTTTACAGCAACAGATACTCTCACCAACAGAATCCATTGTGGCAAAACAAATGATTCCACTCTCTAGCAAGAGAAGCACACTCGGAAAGAGCACTGATGCACTGAAAGACAAAATGCGAGGAGCACTTTGCTTACATTTCTAAATAAGCTGCCTATTTGCACAGATAGAAATTTCTTTGAACCAGCCTAGAGCAAGGTTAAGGCTTAGAGCAGGCTGAGACTAAGATAAGCATATTCATTTTAACATATTCAGCTGGCAACAGGAAAGCTGCTGCCTGGATATAGCACAGGTGAGACAAGATTTGGGTGCCATTTATACCTCTTCAGTTCCATCAGTGGATTCAGCTCCATAAATCCGCTGCTCTAATAGGAATATATGACTTCATTTTTTTGTCTCAAAGAAAATTAGCCAACGCTTTACACTGCTAACAGCTTATCTCTCAGTTACCTACCTACCCACACACATGCAGTGGATGGGTCTGCATTTCTAATTAAATTCAAGTTAGTAAATAGTTACTTGGAAATGGGGCATTGTAGCTCAGCAATTGTGCTAACTAACAATGTCAACCCTGTAGGAGACCAGATTATCTATTTGAGAAAGGGGAAAAAAAGGAAAGTTTTCTTGGAAAGCAGCCAGCTTTAGGTGAAGGGGGTGGTATTTAAAGCCTTGGGAGTTACTGTAGCCATAGAAAAGATTAATAATTTGCACATGTGAGACCATGGCAAGCAGGATGCAGCTGTAAAGAATTAACCCCTCTTGAGAGATGTAGAAACATAGAGCAGCTGAGAAGAAAGAGGTTAGGGTAGCAGAAAGTGAGACTATGCTGGTGCAGATGTCCTGGAAGAGAAAATATGTAAAGTGGGTTTGCGGATTTGAATGCCATTTGGGCATGAGCTGGCCTCTGCAATATTTAAGGTACAGATAAAAACAACACCAAAGAGATGAAATACCAACAAGTGGACACACTGTTATTCTGAACCCAGCAATCTAATCATGAGTCTCGTGTAAAATCTTGACACTTTCCTGAGGAGAAGCTGCTCAGACGGCATGGGCTAAACCTAACTGGGCGCGTGCTGTTGGTTTTGCCTTGGCGTGCACGGGCGGTTTAGCTCTGCCCCCTCCAGAAGTATCCGGGCATGAGAAGGACACGCAGCTCATGCTAACGGAACACGGGAGGCGAAGTTCTGAACACAGGATGGAGCTGAGCTGGGACCAGAGATGAGTATGACAGCAGCTGTAGACGAGTCTGCGCTACTCCCAGGACCTTGTTGGAGTACATCTCCAACCAATCCGAGCAGTACAGTCCATGAGGGGCAAGAACGCTTTATACCATTGCTTTTTGTTGCAGTTGCTACTTGTAGAGCTTAGTACATGTCAGGCCTCTCTCTTGAAGAAAAGTGAAGCAGAGGTAGAATGTTACTGTTTGGTGTAACTTGGGTGTCCTGCAACAGCAGGGGCTTGGTTTCAGTGGCCTTCATGGCCCCTTCCAACTCTACTGTTCTATGGTTCTATGATTCTATTTTACCTATGTACTTAATTGCATTGAACAGTTCCCCAAATAAATGTCTCCAGGTGCTTTATGATACAGATAAAAACAGCAGTTTAAAAATAAAAATGTGCAGAGTCAGGATAACACTTGATATCAGGTATAAAGTGTAAAACCACACTGCGGAGACCAAAACTTTAAAAATCCTGAAATATTTAAGGATACTTGAAAAGACTTGAAGAGATTTTTAGAAGTCTTGAAGATCAGGAAAATCTTAACCTGGTTTCAAAAAGGTAGCAGTGTGGGCATCAGGTGAGCTTGCCTTGGAAGAAGATTTCAGGGCTTGCAGGGGAGGCACCACCTTAAAAAAAAAAGACTTTCAGGTACAAGTGGGAGAGAATGGCCACAGAGCAACAGAAAACCAGGACTAGAATCTTGGATAGGGTCCAGACCCTGCCCTGTGGCCATTAGCCGACATCATTCCTGCAGTACCAGAATTGGGAACGTGTGGCCCAGGGGCTCCATAATGCACCCACGGCCTTATCTGCTGCATGCACTGGGGTGCCACCAAATTCGCCATGAAACTGGACATCATAACCTGGCATGCATGACAGCAAGAAAAATACAGCCTGATTTTAAAAGCTAAATGTGCGATGTGAAGGCAAACGCGGCGATGGCACAAAGAGGCTATTTTAAAGCGAAACAGCCCCTTTTGTCTTCCACTGATGAATTGCCACATTTCTGCAGCAAACCACACTCTGGGCTTTTAAAGGCAGCTCTTTCCCTCGCTGCCACCACTGAACGCGAGGGCCGCAGTAGCCGCGCTGTGCCTGGAGTTTGCCTATTTCTGCTGCAGTTGCTCTGAAGGGTGCAACCTTCTTTTGTGTTGCGGCTAAGAGCCCAGGTGACTGACCCTTGCTTTGTCTAGTGCTGATTTGTTTAAAATGGTACATTGTTCACTGGCCTCCTTTTTAATATTTTAATCTGGTCAGTGACTGCAATAAATAGAAACAAACATATGCGCCACTTTATTTCTGCTTAGTTCATGACTGGCAGCCGGCTAGCAGCAGAGTGTGTCAATTTATTCACCGAGGCGATAGGAAAGTTCTCTCCCTGAAGGGCGATTAACACATGCAAGTCATCACTTGACACTGCAGTGATGAACATGCATGTGTGAACCAGCACTCATTGTGGGCCGATGGGCAAGTCCCTCCTTCAGTCACTTCACCAGATGCACACAAGAAGTAGTTGACCCCCGTCCGCGCAGCCACAATGCATGTCTGAGGAACAGAATTATTATCCTCAGCAATGCGTGTAGGCTGCTAAACTGCTTATTTCGGCATAGATATGCTCATTCTATACAATTCAGAATGCAATACTCATTCTTTTGTGGCCAGGAGTTGTTTCCTTAGAAAAAAAGGATGAGGGCTGGAATGTGTTGAAGGGGCTGTCAGTTTGATTGGCAGGATTTGTTTTTTGGGTGCAGGTATTTACAAGTGGTATACAAACAGAAAAGGCATAACGCCTTCAGTCAAAGCAACCTCAGAAGCACTGATGTTGTCTTGAAAACCAAGTGAGCAATTCAAAACAAACAATTTCCGATGCCTCGCACAGAGGAGACTTCGGCCTTCTATGATTATGATCTAATTGGCTGTTAGATGAGATTAGATGAGATAGACAGACTGACAGACAGACAAATAGACTTACAGTGCACTTCACTAGATTTTGAGCACCAAGAGCAGTCCTTGTCCCCATACCCACTTCTTCTTTTCCTTGCCCTCTGTTGCTCTTATTAAGACCCAAGAGAGGAAAAGCACTCTTGCATCCTTTCAGCTCTTGAGACAGATAATCATCTGAGAGGAGCTCTCTTCAGCAGACAAAACCTGTCACAAAATTGCCCCAGTCACTTGCGTCTTTGAATACATCAACCTTACTTGCAAAGCAGGTGGAGGGCGGGAACTGGGCAACTTTACACCAGGTTAAAAAAATGAATCAGAAAAATGGCAGGACTTGAGTAGACACATTTAGAGACTTGATTGTTTTGCTAGTGTTTTCTGTTTTACAAAAATAATGGTCCCCATTAGTGGCGATAAAAGCAATCCAATCCATTCAAGCCTCCAATGACAGCCAGCGCCATCTGCATCTCTTGGAATGAAATCTCTTAATGTGGAGATCACTTTTCTGCTCTTTCTTATCTTCCATTTGCTAATGTTTTCTTTGTAAATTATTGTAAGGAATTGCTATTATCCCCATAGGACTACTTGTCCTTGAAAGTCAATATTAATTTTATTTACGTTCCAGTCCACTCATAGTCCAACTTTATTCATGCTCTAGTTGGAAACAAAGGCACTGAAGCAAAAACTGTGCACTTTTGTTTGATCTTACGAAGTTACGATTTTACAATTTTACATGGGAATCCCTTCCTAATCTGACCACAATCTTTCTTTTACCTTAAAAGTCATTAGTAACATTTTTAATTGCTGCAAGAGAATTCTACATATTCATTCAATGTAAATTGAGCAAATAATTAACTACAAAACTCTAGAAGAAATAGCAAAATCAGTGTGTGTGTGTATATATATTTTAAAGCCCTGTCAGGTAATGAAAGGTGTTATGCTTGCAAAGGTTTCTAGAAAATTTTAATTACAGTAAGTTGCGGCTAATAAGAAAGTCTGTTTTTGCAGTGAATACATTATGTAAATATTAACAATAAAAGCAGAAATTATCCAAATGTAGTGAACCTTAAAAACAACAAGAGCAACACATACACCAATGATTGCCCCTCGTAAGGACCTTTTTAGTATATTTCTAAAATACAAGAGAGTCACTGGAGAAAAAAAAAGTCATGATGAAATTAGCAGAAGTACAATTTGGCACAATGAGAACGAGAGCCTTGATGCTCGATTACGGAAGCATCCCTTCCCCCGGGAGATTCAGACTGTAATGACTGGCAGAGCAATCTGAGCCACAGTCAAAATACTCAGGGGGGAGTCTTAGAGTATCAGGCCTGGGTATTAGGACAGGACTGGCAAGTTCCATTGCTGCCAAGTCCTCAGAGTGGCAGCCTTGGATTTGCTGCACCGAAAGCAAAGAGAGCGCTTGTCAATTGCATAAAGGAGGGTGTGCCTCACCAAAGAGGACATCCATTTGAATAAGCTTTGCATGTGCTAATTTGTCTGGACAGACACGCATTTAGAAATGCTTGTGATCATTGGGACCAGAGTGCATGGTATAGAAGACCCATCTGCCTTGTTCAATCTGTTGTTCAGGTACCTCAAGGCCCAGCTTTCCCTTTCTATGGCTCTGTAAAGTACATGTGGACAGGCACATCTGTGGACCACAAAGGGCACCTTCACAATACAGGGGCAGCCCTCTGGCAGCCTCTCCAACAGAGGACTGTTCTCTTTCAAAGAGAAAGTATGGCCGCACTAGGCCCACGTGTTCTAGACAGAACCGAGACTGGACCTTCACCTCCTCCAGCCAAAAACTGCATTCCTTTAGAGTGAATTAGAAGGACGTGTTCTTCGGAAGAAAGCAGAGTTAACTCTTCCCACCTATCCACCGATCCTCCTTCTGCCTTGTCCGCCATGACACTGCAATGGCTTTGAAGGTAGGAAAGGCCCTGTGTATCTGCCCCCCCCCCTTACTTCAGGGGATTTTTCTGCCTCTCAATTTCTTTACAGTGCAATACTGTGTGTGACTACTTAGAATAAGTCGGTGGGGGATGCCTCCAAATGAGTGTGTTTAGGCCTGTGCCCCAGCCACAAAAACGGATGTGCTCACAGGTAAAGAAGGCTAGAAAGAGCGGGTCATCGCCAGGGCTGCCCTCTGCACAACAGAAGCCGAGCACATTTCTGCAAGCTACTGGACCAAGGAAAGCCCTCACTCCTGGAACAGACACGTCAGTGGACCTCGCACAGGGGAGTTCTGTTGACCTGCCCCATTCCAGAAAGCGCCTTTCCTTTCTGGCATTGCGTGGGGGATGTTCGCTCCCCGTGGCATCAACAGTGCAGCACAGGCAGTGCTGGGCTCATCCACCGAAATGGCACGCAAGATACACATATTGCACAACTGGTCTTCCCTGTGCTAAGTACTGTCTGATAACAATAAGACCGAAACCCACTACTTGTGTCAAAGGTGTATTTTACTGGTACAAAGAGTCCTATCTGTGGGGTTACAATAAAGACATGATTTCTTTCTCCCATAATACCTTTTGTCCACATGTTGCTGCACTGAATCACCAGACAAAAGGCAAGTAAACAATAAGAGATATAATTAAAAACCAACGTTAAGATCTCGAAACAAATTCAATTAAAACAAAGCAGCACGGATGCAGTGGAACAAAACAACAGAGCACTAAATCATAAGACCTTGTGCCTGTTTAATTAAGTTCAAATCTGCCTAAAAAGGAGGAAAGGGAACTGAAGAGATATTTCAGGAATGCTTCCCAGAATGACTGGGTGGAGACCAGAGCCTCAGCGTTTGGGTGGGCTCATATAGGCCCCTTCCTGTATTATTCCGGTGAAGGGGCTCTCTGCCAGGCCCTCACCTTCCTACGGTCATCTCTTTGCTTGTTGCTCTGCTGAGAACGGCCATTGGTATGTGATGTCCCCTTCACACAAGCGGTGCATGAAGAGGAGCCTTAGGTGGTTTGGGGCAGGATGGGTTTGAAGGGTAACATCAGTCTTTCAATGGGAGCCCAGAGACAAGGACATCACTAGTGTAGCTGATTCAACATCATCAGCATTACGGAGGCTGAAACCGAGTACTATTCATGGCCATTCTGTGAGCTGTAATTGCACAAGAATTGATGCAAGTTCTTTTACATAAAGAAGGGATATTTTTGTATAGCATCTACTTTCTTCTGAATATATGTTTGCCAAGAGCAGCAACCTAATCCAATGTATTCTTCAGAATAGCCGTAGCCCACCCTACCCCATTCCCAACACACAAATACAGCTGGCCCCATCCTGACAAAATCCTGTAACTGAATTATTTCCCTTTTGTTGCTTTAACCCTAAGTCACAAAAGGTAGTCCAAACTGTTTCTCTATATCCAAACGATTCCGAAGTTTAATCTACAACTACGGTGAAGAATGTAAATTGCAGTTACACAGTCCAGCAAATTACTAAATAGGGTTCTTCAGATCAGATCAAGCTGGTTGCCACCACCATGTCCACCACCCTCCTCCACAGCTGCCGCAAGGCCCCCAGCCCTCCCTGCCACCACCCGCCCTCTGGCCTGGCTGTCCAGAGAGTTGGTTGCCCTGTCTGAGGGAGCCCGGGCATTATCTGCAGAGGTGTCCAAGGATGCTCAGTGCTGGAGAAGACCTCCCAGGGCCTTTCCTTTGAAGCAACATCTGTCATGTGAATTCTGACTAAGCAGAGAACTGGATGGCTGCTCCAGAGAACAGGCATCCCAGGAGATCATCTGTAGCATCTCCTGATCACTGGTCCAGCTAGGCAGACCGGATCAGTTCTGAGGAAAGATGGTCAGGCGGCCAGATATTTCCTTCTGGGTGACTCTTCAGAGGAACTGTTGCTCTTGGACTGGCTTTGAGAAGATTCTTTGAGCTTCTGGAGCAGCCTTGCCCTGAGGACCCTCTCAGAGCAAAATCAAAAAGTGAAACCAGACAGCAGCCAAAAGGGTGGACAACTGTCCAAGGGAAGCTTGCCAGGGCTGGCCATACTCTCCGAACTACAAGCAGGTGTTGTTGTTGACTAAATTTCTATACTGTCCCAATAGCTGGAACTCCCCGGGTGGCTTACAACACATAAAAACACAATATAAAAGCACAAAGAACTTTAAATAATAAAACATATAACAGTGTAGATTTGATTTACATTGTTTCTACAAAGTGCAAGATTCTATGTGTGCATATGTGCGCATGCAAGATTTGCATTTCCTGGTGCCACATGTTGATTTTCTCCTTTTAGCCCAGTTAGATCAGGCACCTATAATAATTCAAATGGCTAATGAGATCGTGTTTGGAGTGGTGAAAATTTTGTATTCTCCCCTTCTCAGTGCATGATTAGAATACTACCCTCCTGATATAATCAAGTAAACAATACATAATCATTCAGAAGCAATTTCCCAGTGATTCTTTTCTAGTTCCATACAGAAGAGGGGCATTGTATTAACAGGTGTCTTTTATTAAGTGATCCAATTACCTCTTAAAATATAACATTTTAAACTATTCCATTTCCTTTTTGTAGTTATCACATTACTACATCAATCCTCCCTGATTATCCCATATTTTGATAGTGTGGCCATTTTCTCTCATTTGTCACCAAGGCGCTACCAACCATTCCGTAACAGTCCCTGCGGAATTTCATTTCGGATCGGATCGTTCCTCCTTGCTCCCGAAAATGCTTTTCCCTGAATGAAAGGCACCTTGTCCCAACGAGTCAGTGCTGGTAATGGGCAGAATGCCCGACTCGCAGCTCCTCCGCTCCCCACCTGAGGTTGGGAATTCACCGTACCGCATGGAGGGCCCAGTCCTGTTTTATTCAGCATGGCTTGTCTGCATACCTTTTTTTTTTACTCACAAGTGTGCAGAAATCCACAATGAAAAAACACAGGAAATGACTCGGAGGGCAACTTGGGTCTGGGAATTTTCTCTGTGAGGAGGACATGGTGCCACACTGGGCTGGTTCACGGGCCTGAGCAGCCGGGTATGGCTTATTTAAACTGCACGGGCTGCAGCATGTGCTAGCCATGTGCACCTTCATGCTGAACATTCAGCGCCCGGCTGCAGCTTGTTGTGCCATGTGAATGAAGAGACGATGGGTTACAGGAGAGTTAAATCTCGCCTGACTGATCGTGTGGAAATCGTTTCACTCTCATATAACTCCAGGTCACTGGGCTTGCACAGCAAAACAAGCTCTGAACAGGTGTCCAACGTACAAAGCCCAACGGCCTTGTGCTGCCACAAACCATAGTCTGCCATGGCTTAAACAACCTGGTGGGCTGCTCTGATCATGTGAACCTCGTCAGAGACTGCAGCATGTTTACCCGGCAACACAGTGAAAAGTGGTGCTCCAGTCTGGTATTCTGCACTCAGCATTCCCCCAGTAATTCCTCACTGAACCTGACTTTCATCCTACAATTCTCTGATTGATAAGTGGCTCGATTGCTCTTCTACATACCTAAGTTTTAGGATGTCTGTGTAAGAAAACGCACCAGCCAGGCATTGTAGTATTTAGAATGAATTCAGCCCAGGCTCTGCAAGCGAAGGCAAGAAAAGACTTTCTGACATGAATCACAAGATCCAGCTGAAATTCCTTTACTGGGAGTGATTCTCTTTTAATATGTTAACTTGAATAGGTGAACACAAATAACTGAATTCTCTAGTTACATATTATCTACTTTCTCTGTGAAACATAGCAAGTCCTTCTAAGCAGATTTATTCCCTCTTTAAAACAAGGTGGTTTCCTACATTATTCTTATCTTTTGCACCTACTCAACATATATTTTAGGGCCTTTAAAAGTTTTCAGATGGGGTGAGTAAAACATATTTATTTGCATTTAACCATAGCGATGTATGCAGCATTGTCCCTTCATTGCTCAGAGATCTGTTTTTCTAATATAGGCGCTCAAGAGGCTATAAACCTCAGGGGTGTCTCTCTCCTGCAATGTAATTAATTTTAATTGTATTACAGACGTTTTCAGATTTGCTAACTTCCATCTTCTTAAGAGAGAGAAACAGACAGAGAAAACATAATGTGCTTACTAATTAAGCAGCTAAAATGGAAAAAATAGTTCAACATTAGAATGAAAATATATATTTTCCCTTTCATCAGGTCATCTTTAGCAGTTAGATTTTTTTAAAACAGCAGTTGAGGAATATTGTAGATGCTGACTTTTAAGCAATCACTTGAAATTTGAACTTGTATTCAGTATTCAATATTTTTATGCTCCTAGTCCATCTTTGACATGAGAGACAGACTTTACTGAATGGTAGCAAAAATTTACTTTGTAATAGAAAAATAGTCCCTTCCTGTGATCACGATGTCTTTTTAGTATTCAGCCCAGAGGATTCAGAAAAAGATTACATTTACCATAATTAACATATATGTAAATGGAGATCATGGCTATGAATGATAAATTTTCATAGCAATTTAAACCTTGTTCAAATTAATCAACCATACAGACACTTGATTAATGAAAGGCAGCATCACTTTAAAATGCAACATGTTAATATATATTTCTGTTATCGCTGATCAAAGAATCTTTAAACATAAACCAATTAAGCCAAGGTTCAATCTACATTTTTACTGGTTTAATTCCTACATAATTATAACAGTATCAGGGGAGGGGGAGCATTTTAAACTATTTCATATTTATTCACTAAATTGACTTGTGAAGCAAAGACATGCAGTGTATTAATAAAATGTATCCTAAATCTATAGGATTGATACTGCAACCAACACATCAATAGAGAACTAAAAACAGCCTCCATCTTTTATAGTAAGTGATAGCTTGGATAGTAAGTGAACATTTATTTTCTCCAATGATTGCAATCTTTCTTTCTTTTAAAAAAAAAATCTGTCCCCACTTTTAACAACAGCCTGGCATGCAGACTTCAGGCAGCAGTACAGAGATTAAATGAAAAACTCCACCTGCTTAATTTCTGTGCTTCAGGTTATGCTATATCAGACACAGGAGCAGAAAGAATTTTTCCATTTGAGCATTGCAACTAGCAGAACTAGAGATCAAATAGTTGATACCTACGGATCAAATAACTTTTACAAAGAACGTTTTTCGCAAATGCCATTGCCACCGTATACCAAGTGCCTCCCTGTATGCCTGAAAGAGCAAGACAAGCCAGCTCTGTGTTACTGTGTGCAGAGGGGAGCTCAGTGCCAGCCACCCCCAGGTGTGACAGGCTGGCTCTGGCAGTGGCCAAGGCAAGCCCAGGAAGGCAGCCACAGATTCCTCGCTGAGCCAGATGGGCCTTTGCCCTCCGCAGCCGCAGTTGTCTGGAATTAGATGCTATCAACCCTTCCACCCACATTGCCTGAATCTCAGTCCTGCGCCCTTGCCCACCACACCGCACTGGCTCCTCCTGGGTGAAACGGACTTGAGAGCAGCCCATAGCTCTCACTGTGGATTGCTGGAAAGCAACAACCAAGGAACAACCAACAACCGCCAAGCATGAGGAAGCTGGGCCAGGGTCCCACAACACCACAGCCTTCTGTCGTGTTATCATTGATTGCTCGTTGTGTCATCTTGACCTGGTCATAGCTTTATAAGCTATGAGCTACTTTCTTGAAGTTCCAGGTGGATTCCCATCAGATGCAGGTTGTTGTTTAACATATTATGGAAAATCAGGATGCACTTTGCCTGGGAGCTGGGGAGATACAATAAATTGCAGGGTTGTTGGAGAACAGACATGCAAAGACAGTATCTACCGTATTTTTCCGACTATAAGACGCTCCCATGTATAGGACGCCCCCCACTTTTCCTACTGATTTCCAAGCGAGCCTGCTGCTGCTGTGCACACCACCTAACCCCCCCCCCCCACCCGCGGTTCTCCTATTCCCCCCCATGTATAAGACGCACCTCCATTTTTATGTAAATGTTTTTAAGAAGTAGAGTCTTATACATGGAAAAATAAGGTAATTCAAGGGTGGGCAACTGGAAGCCTGCTGGCTCCCATTGAGGTCGGCTGGGCTGAGAGTCTGTGACTGGCCCAAAGGCTCCCAGTGAGTTCCATGGCTGAGGGGGGACTGGATCTCCTGTGTCCCAGCCCAGCACTCTTAAGCACTGTGCCACACTGGCTTTCTACACTACACCACCCTTTTTATTAAACACAATGCACGGCACACACCTCAGTAGGGAATGCCAGGTCAAAAAGTGTTATATAGCACAGTTAGTAGGATATTTGTTTGCTTATTTATTTATCTATCTATCCATTCATTCATTACCTAAAATCATGAAATGCTCTTCAAAAATTAAAATTAGAAAAGGTTGTGCCTGCAAACTTACAGTCTAACTTCAGGCTGTATCACTTCAACCCTACAGAAAATTGGGATTCAAATGGGGAAATAACAATAATAATCATATTTAGGCACCTTTCCAAGGAATTCAAGAACCCCTTGCAAGTTCCTGCCTGACCCTTCCACTGATGCTGCGTGTTTTGAGACCCTCCGCAGATAGGATGGATGGGTAATTAGGAGCCCTAATTGGGCAGAGATTCAACTCACAGGAGCCTCCATGCATTCCTCAGGGCTTTCCCCTTAGAATCATTCCCATCCTCATGCAAGGTTGTGGGGAGAAGTGGCCAGTGGGTGCAGCTTACTTCTTCCAAAGGACTAATCCATCTCACACGATGGGCCGAGTGTTTTGACCTGCAGGTCTGACTGGACATCAGCCCTCCCTTTGTCCCATTCCCTTCCACCATCACTCATACGGCATTTTCCCAGCTTCTGGACAATCCTCTGCCCCACTTTCCAGTGGTTGGATGCCCCTCCTAAGACAGGATTTTTCTGCATGAGGCTGTTATTCTGCTGTTTCTACTTTTAGCTTCCTCACAAAATTGAGGAAGAATTCGCTGTATGAAGGCTGTTTCCTGCTGTTCTGCCACATAACCACCAGGCCACACTGTAGTATCGCACAATTACACAAGAGGAAATGGCATTTTCTTTCACCATCAGAAATAACACCCAACCTTTCCTGCTCTAAAACAGCTTGACAAAAATGCTTTCTAAAAACAAAACTCAAGGGTCGTGAAGTGGTCTAAAGAACCTGTGAACAACCAGGCAGAGGGAATGACAAGTTCTCAGCGAGTAAAGATGCACTTCCTTACCAGCGATGGCTGCTTTAAGCTAAAATATGCTGGTGCTGCCTTGCCCCACCCCTTTCGCCTTTGGCCTCACTCGCTCCTGCGATATGGCACCTGACAGCTCCTCTGAAATCAAATTTGCAGAAAGAGGTGAGACACCCCTGCTTTGCGCCAACACTGTAATAGAAGCCAGAATTGTTTTGTCCCGTGCAGATAAGGCACTGAGACAAGACAGTGACTTGCTTAAAGCTCTCCGGTAAATTCATGTCTGAGGCCAAGTTTGAATGAGGGATGTCACATTTTCTTCTCCACTGCAGTATACCAGTTGGCCTAGCAGAGGGATCCTCGTTCCCAAACTTTTACCAAGGGCCCCCTCCGTGATTAAAGGCAGCTCTTGCATCAGCATCTACAAGAACCTATTTTGTTTGCGAGCTCAAAGACCTAAAGTTGGTCTTCAAGCCCGCAGACAAAGTTGGAAGTCCAAACCCTATCCAGAAAGAAAGATCTCAGATTCGTTCTAGGTGATGATGATCTATCACCTACTTATTATCCTGAAGCTACGTAAGAAGCAAGGACTTTTAAGGATCACGTTTGCATTTAAGGCATTTCTCTTTCTGCAACTGCTATTATTTTCTCTGAATTTTTTCACTCTTGGTTGCCTGTCAGCTAATAGCAAGTCTTAGTAATCCCTGCAGCATCTGCAAGCAGCCACTTTTGTAATGAAGAAGGTTTTGAAACAGAAATATTGACAAGTGTTTATACATGGCCAGTCTAGACTATGATTTGATGGCATTGACAACAACCTGGCTGAGTACATCAGCTGGAAAGGAAACATACATTTTTAATGATTCTTTAAGTGTAAAAGACAGCTTCCAAAAATTGTTTTTGACAAAATTGGGAATATATGTCAATTTCTCAGGATTATATTGTAGTAAACACAGGCGTGAAGGGTCACTGGTCAACCAAATTTTATTTTATTTCATTTTCACAGAGTGGCTTGGAAAATGCAGGCAGTCTGCAACATCAGCTCCGCATTCCAGTTCCTGGGCAGTCAAAAAGGGTAAGAAATAGATGAATAAGTTCTGTTTTCAGCCAAGCTGCCCTGGTGCAGTGTTATTCTTTCTTAGTTCTGTGTCTGGCTTTAGGAAGCACTGCAATTCTCCGATCATTTGAGCTCCCAATATGGACCTTTGCACTGCTTTGACCGTTGGCTGGACCCAGGGGTGCTATTTAGGGAAGTGGTAGCAGAAGAGGGTGGGAACGTCCCCTGTGGATGACCTTGGGTATAAAAACAAGCAGAACAAATGTTCTTTAAAAGGTTGGGCTGGGGGATTTAATTTTGGATATATCCAGGAGTAGTCTTTGTACCTTGCTGTGGTTCTAACCATGCCCACCCCACTGAAGTTATCCTTGGTTTCTAAAATGGTGCACTTGGTGAAATGTGATAAACTTGCTAGGAGTTTGCACTGGACCTGCCAACTTTTACGTAGGTGAATTTGTTTGTGCTCATCTCTACGAAGTCTAGATCCAGGGAAGACACTTTGGATTTTCCTAATAAGGTTTTTATACACCAGCACTACACAGAATATTATAACACGCTCTGTGTGGGGCTGCCCTTGAAGACGGTATGGATACTTCAACTTGTTCAGAATAGAGCTGTAAGGTGTTAACAGGGACCGGCAGGTATGAACACACAATGCTGGTCCTTTTCTACTTACACTGGCTACCAACTGAAACCCAGGCCCAATTTAAAGTGCTGGTGATGACCTATAAAGCCCTAAACAGCAGAGAGGTCTGCCTGGCGCCGTCGTTATTTGTTTTTCGGCGCCAGAAGACCTTTTTATTTAAGCGTCATTTTAATTGTTAATATTATTTGCTTATTTTATCTGGCCAGGGCGACTTATTTTATATTGTTATTTCTTGTATTTTAATTTTATGTTGTGAGCCGCCCCGAGGCTTCGGCGAATGGGGAGGCATAGAAATGTTTTAATAAATAAATAAATAAATAAAATAGGGCCTGGTTACCTGAAGGAGCGTCTCCTTCCATATGTGCCTGCCCACTCCTTAAGATCTGGGGCAGAGGCCCTTCTCCAGGACCCTCCTTGAAGGAGATTAGGAGGGTGACTACTCAGAGAAGGGCCTTCTCTGCAGTGGCGCCCCGATTGTGGAATTAACTCCCCAGAGTGGTTTGCCTGGCGCCGTCACTTTATTCTTTTTGGCGCCAGGCTAAAACTTTTTTATTTTCCCAGTGTTTTAAGATCTGATTGTTTTAATTGGGGTTTTATTGTTCGTCGGAAATTTTATTAGGAGGCTGTGTTTTATTCTATATTGTCTTATTGTTAAACCATCCCAAGACCATGGTAAAGGACAGTCTAGAAAAGTTTTAAATAAATAAATAGAATAGAATAGAATAGAATAAGTGAGGCCTGCTTTGGAAATAAATATGCATACCTGACCATGGAATAGGGCACAGAATGAGAAGGGTAGGAGGAAGAGGTCAGAATGGTGCGTTGCCACAATATCCCCCAACTAGAAGCAAATCCTGTGGTGCAAGTTTTTTCCCCCGGAAAATGAAAAGGACAATGCTGCCGTCCATAGCAGCTCTCTGTTGGTGTCAAGTTAGTTGGTAAGAAAATAATTTGAGAGAGATGTGTGGCACACCAGTTAGAGTGTAGGAGAGGGATCCAGGAGACCTGCGTTCTAGTCTCTACTCAGCTATAATGCTCACCAGATGAATTTGGGCCAGAGGGATAGAAATTCAATTAATTAATTAATTAATTAATTAAGCCTCTCGCTCGTTTTGCCTCCGTCTATAGCCCTGCTTGGCCATTCCCTTCATGGATGGACCAGGTGCATTGTGGGAAGGAGTACATACACACAGGACCCATCCCATGATGCAGAGATGATGAATAGTGTCTGCTGAATGGAGCCTATTCTGAGTGCACAGATTCTACATGGAGACTCCTATACTCAGAGAGTCGCCTCTGCTCACCAGATGTTCTGGCGCAACTGGTGGAGATGGTAGTGACCATGGTCCCTCATGCCCTTCCTGCTGTTGGTAACTGCATGAAGAGATTCTGAAGCAACAATCATCTGGAAACTCTGGTCCTTACAGAAACCCTAACATTAATTGGCCTAGATGACAAAAATGGGGCTGAGATCATAACAGAAGCAGTCAGAATTGAAGATTCTGGAAATTTGGAAATTTGCTGCCTTTTTGGTAGAGACATGCAATAAATCAATAAGCATTTATGTCATAAAAACATGTGTAGGCCTACCATATTTTTCCAACCCCTTTGCTGTCTCCAGTGTTTTATCACTGTGCTCTAGGGAACCATGGGGCAGCACACACCATATAAATAGGTTTGCTTGGTTACACAAAGCATGACTCATTCCAAGATCCAGCTGCCAGTGCTTTCAGCAACTTCCTTCAGCCCCTGTACTCAAATTAAGGAGTTGGAGGCCATTGAGTTCTTCATAACAGGGCAGCCAGTATGCTGTGAACCTAAGCAAGCAGGCAGATAGCAAAGCACTTTATTTATTTTATTTATTATATTTATAACCCACTTTTTTCTTCACACACTCAAGGCAGCTTACCAAGTAGGCCCTACATTGCCTACAGTTAGTAGGCAGTCTGGATGCAGTCTGAAGCAGGGTGGCCATGCATCCTTTTGCTGTTTTTACACAGGACGGGCCTCTATTTGAAGGGCTGTTCTGTTCAAGCCCAATGTAAGGTTGAAGGACCAGGTGATGCATGTCTTTCTGGGGGCAGGGGACAGGTGTGTGTCTGACCCACACGTGGTCACTCTAAGTATTCTTATGCTACTTAGCAGAAGTTCCCTGAGAACAGCAGTCAGCCCAACTTCAGTCTATGTGACAATTCTCCTATTTTTGCCTGGATTCATTAGCCACATTCAGGCATTCATGAGAACACAAGAGGACTTAAAGTGTGTCCTGGGAAAGGGCTGTGCATGCTGACCTCCCTCCCCTTCCCATCTTACTGGGCAGATCCGAACAGCAGCTGCACTTTCTTGAACATAAGAAGAACTCAGTCCCAATCGGCATGCAAGCCAATAGCTAGACTGGCCACCAGTGTGTCCACCGATGACTTGCATGGTCTTTGCCCTCATTGCCCAGTGAAACAAGGGTCTCTGCCAGGGTAACTCTATGGAGCGTTTTCACAGAGCAGCACCCAACACCTGGACTGAGGACTAGACGTAATAAGCAGCAAGACCAGGTGGTGCTCTGTGGAGTCTACAGCCCGGGCACAGTGCTAACATGGAATCAGGCGTCAGAGGCTTCTTGGCGATCCAGTGACTGGAGGTTCTTGAAATGATGGCAAACTCGGGTCGGCCATTATCTAATGCTGGGAAAGTAATAGCCAAGAACTAGCATGAGAACAGGGGGAAGGGACTATGGAAATGGGAAGCATGAGCTGCAAGGCAGATTGGGTCTGAAGAAGAAAAGGAAGGCACTGCATAGGTTGGGGTTTGGAAGTGAAGTCACAGACCAAGGTGAGTAGGCAGCTTGTGGCTCCCTGGAAGGTTTTGGTCTATGACTCTTATCAGGACTGCCTAATGTGGCCAGTGGTGAAGTTACTGGGAGTCGTAACCCACCTTGGACTAGCAAAAGAGCAAAGCATTTGCTTACCCATCAAGTTCCTTACTGCAATATCCTGGATGTGGAAGTGCCTGATAAGCCAAAGATCTTCATTTGGGTATATTTGAGAAGTATGCATGAGCAAAATTCATTAGCCAGGGCATACCTGGTTTTTGGTGCCTGACTCCTAGATACCACAAGTTAGCTCACCTCAGACAGTGCATTAGGGGATAACATGGAATGGAGGAGCCGGCTATTTAGACTATTATATTTTCAGATCAAACTAATTTGCTTAAATGCCTCAGGCCACCTCTGTCCAGCTTGTTCTAGCTTTGGTAGTCATGGTTGGAGAAAACACCACAACCAGCAATGGCTGTCACAACTCTGCTATGGCCTAAATCAGCCAAGGAGTGTAGCCACATGGCGTGCGCTGGACAGTTACTCCGTTCGAATCAAAAGCGGCTAGCCTAAAAAGTGATCTTGATAGCAGATGCTGACAACTCTGGCAAGCTTAAGCAGCCATCATCAACAGGGACTTGTGATTTCATTGCATTGCTGAACATGAATTTTGCGTGCACACGGAATGTATAGGAAAAGTACCCTGGTATCACTAGACCATGCCATGTTTCCCCATATTCATTTACATGCTGTGATTAGCTCGTTCTTTTCAAATGCCAGGGATGTATTGCTCACTAGAGGAACTTCAGTACCCAGCAGTCTTTAATATAAAAGGCAAGCCTTCCCACTAATGAGCAGTTTGTCTAGTGTTCTTAACCTTATCAGCAGCTCCTGAAGTGATAAAGGCTTAACTATTATGCACTGAAAGGTGTTGTTAATTCTCAATCTTCATGCAGGAAAAGAGAGGCTCTTTTTGTCACTTAGGACGCTACTGCTAAGCTGAGCCGGCTGCTTACAAATTATCTTGCCTGTTCTGTGGAGCAGTCAGTGGGACCCGCCGGTGGGGAAGCGGCACGTGAGGCTCCCTCTTGCCAGGACTCAAGGACATCTGCTGCTCGGCGGAAAAGGGATCGCTTGGAAATTATGTCGCGGACCAGCAGTCTCGGGTCCACACGCAGAGGATAGAGACGAGGCCAGAAGCACTGGTCGAAAATGAGCGAACGAGGGAAGCAAAGCGCGGAGCCGCAGTGCGCGGCTTAAACGGTAGTCCTCGCTTTGCGAGTCCTCCCTCCCTCGCTCCCCGCCTCCCTCGCTCGCTCGCTCGCTCGCTCCCTCCCAGGGAAAGGGGCTAGTTTCATCTTAGTCTTACAGTGTTACCGTAGGAAGAGAGCAGCACATCATTGTCTCCGTGTAGCTGCAAGAGAAACAATAAACGCTTGATCAGCTGAATGCTTAAATATGGCTGAATGTTTGATGAGATGAAGATGTAATTTTGCCTGCGCTCCCCAAGGATCTGGATTAAATATGGCTACAGGGCCTAATCAAATAGCCAGTCACTGAACAACGGTCCCAACTGCATTTTTCATTCCAGGCATGCCGTTTGCCTTCTCTGCTCACCCCCCACACCCACCATACATTACTTATTCACTGGTTTGTCAGCAGTGTGCATTATTAGCGCTTGAAAGATAAAACTTTAAGTGTTGCTCCCAATTAGCACAACAGTGACCATGCACCACGCTCTGTGCTTAATGCCTGCTCTCAGAGAGGAGCTGGTTTTGAAGGTCTGAGGTGGAGGAGGAAAAAAAATGAAACAGCTTAAGCATTCATTTTGAGTGGAGAGACAGCTCCTATTAACATTTAACAGCATTTGTGCAACTTGGTGCGGAGGTTATGATGCAAATGAGGAGGAATTAAAAGTGGCCAGGGGTTTGTCATTGATGGATTGCAGTCTGGCGGTGTTCACACTTCTGCCGTGTCCATCAGAAGCGATTACTGTGTAATTAAACCTTATTTCTCGACTCTTCAGTGCATAATTACTTTGTGAATGTAACCATCATCTAAAAAAGCTACCAAAACGCTTTAGCATTTAGTCTAGCAGTCATTTCCCCTTGCTTGTGTCAGATATAACCATCAGACAGTGCAAAAAGAACTGTCACTTTTAATAAGAGGCAAAAAATTAAATGAAACAGTATGCTTATTACAGGAAAATTAGGCGTTCAAGTGGTAGAGTCCTTTTCCGCTATTTGCATAATTTATTCTTTTTTGTCCCTCACACCAGAAGCTTCAGGCAATTTTCCCTCACATTTAAATAGATCACACATTTAAGGCTACTTAAGAAAAATTATCACTTTGCATATTTTAATTGTTGTGAAGAAAGTGAATAGAAGAGGTCTGCAGCTTGGACTCTTGAGTCGGTCAGATGCTCAGCGGTCTGATTCCGGAGCTCCACTAGAGATAACCCGACAGTTCACAGCCATCCACCCGCATTTCATCAGCATGCAAATGCAGCTCCAAGCACTATAATAAGTGGGTCTTTGATATTTACAAACTAGCCGCTAATAACTAAAATGTAATTTGTTTGACATAACTTTAGATTCCCTTATCTGTCTGCTTAAAAAAAGAAAAAACCTTGATAAGTCCTTTAGCATTACAAAAACCTAAGATATCATCCATTCAAACCACAGCTTGCCCTATTAGGTCTGGCAGCATTATGCTCTGGAAAATCTGTGTCAGGCACTGTCTTCGCTTTCGTTCCAGCAACACATCTCTTCCATTTCATTTTGAATTCTTTTGTTTAATTTCCCCTCCCTCCTCCCCACTTTAATCAAATGAAATGAAATTCAAATAAGATTACAGCAAGAAATTCTTTCCATTTACCTACGGAAATATATCTATTAGTCTGATGGCACAAAGAAATGGATGTTTCAGTCACTAAGGAAAGGATATAATACTGCAATTTGCTACTTTATGTTTCTGGAAAAAGTGTGTGTGTATGTGTTGTATGGAACAGAGCATTACAAAGCAGAAAAGCTGTAAATAGTCAGATGATAGTACACACTTGGTTAATTACGAAGCTAATTAAAAATTTAAAAGGCACTCTAATGAAAAATTTGATCAAAAGTTGCACAGATTATCATTACATTTAATTAAGTGGTCTGCAAAAAATGTTCCCCCATGGTACCATTTTTTCCATATGATATTTTTCACATCTTACCAAATCTGGTAAAGTTAACAGGAAAATGAAAGCCACACTTTTGTTTCTGGCAGCCTGGTGTCTTGAAGCATGTCAACAGGAGAATTTGATTAGATCGGCATCACTTGTGCTAAATTACAAACAATTATGTCCTGCCTTTGGCTGTTGTGCCTTCAAGTGCAGCTTCTAAACACTGAAATGTGTCAGCAGCTTCGCTTGCATCTGGTGCCACGAATGCAGTGCATCAGCCATGCTCTCACCGGGGATAATGCACGATCCATCCAAGACCTGTTGGGCACCCAGGTAGGTACAGCGCTCGTCCACCCTCCACATAGTATATTTAAAAACATTGCTCATGCTGCACCTTCCTACTCTTTGTCCAGTCAGCCTTCTGCATTTCTTTCTCTCCATAATTTGTATTCTATTCTCCTTGTTGATATCTCATTCAGTCGTCATAACCCCTGCTACATAGACTAGGCTGAGCTAGTGCCTTTCTTAAGGTCACCCAAAGAAATTAACCGATGTGCAGATTTCCAAGTCCAGTCTCCAAAGGGTAACACTGCGCCTAAGTGGCTTGCTATTTGTACTGTTATTGGCCCCCATTGCATGGGTCCGAGTGATCTTGGATACACACCCTGTACTGTGGTCCTGACTTTATCTAATTCCCCGCCAGGGCTGGATCCAGCTATTTGTGCATCCCTTGAGGGAACATTGCAAGAGACACCCTGCAAAGAAGTGTCATTATTCTATTTGAGTGAAAGCGTAATGTTTTAGTCACTTCTTTAATTCTGTCTCTCTGACAGTACTGGAACTGTATGAGAAGGGTTAGAGATAGCAGAGGTCTCCATCCAAACCTGGTTGATCCTTTGAATTTACATTGGCAGCAGACAATGGCTCAACCTGGGTGCCAAAAAGGCACCCCCGCCCTTCCCTGGATCTCTCTTCATTTTTTGTTCTGCTGGGTTTTTCCTGCACTGGTTCTTCCTGATGCTGTCACCTGCCTGCCACTACCACAAACAGCTGGGTAAATTCTATTGTAGGATAGGATCCTTTGTGCCACACTGGAAATTTCTATATGGATTTTGTTAAACCTGTTCCATTTGTGTTTTGTGTATTGTCAAGTGTATTTTGTTCAGCTGACTGCTCATTGAGGGAATTGGGTGTTTTTAAAGGGATGTATAAGAATTTTTGTTCTATTTGTGCAAAAGTGCATTTACACAACTGTGCATTAGCACAAGGAAAAATTTGCATATACTGTGCCCCAAGGGGGGGGGAATGAGAGGCTAGTTCACCTTTGTGGAATCTGTGTGACTCAGAAAAACCGTCTATTGTTGAATTCCTGTTTGGGTTCGTAGAAATCCAAACCTATTTGAATCTGTTGATAGTTCTCAGACATTCCCACAGGAAATATTTTGAGGAATTCAGATTCCCTGCCCCTGGGAAGTGTGTGCATTTCTTTGCCTTCGGTAAGAGAGGAACATAGCAACAGAACAGCTGTGGCAAGGAGATAGATACATAGAAACAGAGCGAGTCAGAAGGGGTCTCCCGGGCCATCTAGTCTGACCCCTGGCTCCAGCCGGCTCCGCTCATGACATGCCCACCATAAAGATAAAGAACAGAAGGGCAGATTGCGCAACAGGTGTGTGCAACAGATCCTGGTCTTGTCTACTGCATGGACGACCAATTAGGAGACCAGGACCCAGTGGGTCAGTTTTATTTTATACAGATCAGCAGCACAGGTGCCGTTTGAAGTTTGCTAACACACTTGGGAAGATGAGCAATCCCTGCACCGCACTATCATTGCCACCACAACTTTTCACATCTGCACACAGGGTAATTGCTTGTTACTGGACTACTGCCAGAAATGATATTCAGAGCTAGAGGATGATTCCACATAAATATAGCCCAAGACAACGTATTATCATATCTTTGCTCATGTGGATAAAAGGGATTTAAATAAACATTGTATTCCATTTAGGAACATTACAAGATCAACTGTGCAAAACATTTGCATAATCTTGAGACGGCATAAAAGAAAACAAAAACTAAAACGTGATTGGAAAAGTTCATTTACGATAATCATGTAAATCAATCTGAAAAAAAGATGCAGACTAGTCTATACACTAAAAAAATGATGATCACACCCACAGAGGAGCTATCCAGCATTTACAAGCATGCACAACAACTGCTGAAACTCTGAGTCAGTCAGTTCTGGAACATTTGCACTCTTAAAGACAAAACGCAAAAGCCTGAAATCAGAACGCCAACAGTAAGAAAACAAATACCCCAAGAAGCACCCTAGACTACAAAAGAGAGAGACTTGTGCCAGTGGGGAAAGTCTTCTGACATAAGCATTTATTGTAATCACTTTTTTATCTCACTCCACCATCAGATAGAAATGCCATTAAAGCTAGCCATGTCTGAAGCAGGGGTCCCCAACCTGCAGCCCATAGGCTGCATGTGGCCCCAAGCTCTTTCTGTGTGGCCCTCCCACCTGCTGGTTTACCACTCTCACCCTCCAGGCATTTTCCCTCAGACCCACACTGGTCTTCCTGCCTCAAGCAGCACCATCAGCTGCTGTATTTCCTGTCCCTTGCTTACAAAAAATGGAACAGCAACATGGTATTTTCTGGCCCCCATGGCTCCTTCTGTCAGCCCCCTCTAGGTCTTATTCCCCATACTAGCATATTGGCCATTCTGGGTGCTTTGCTAGCCAGCAGAGCTCAGGAACCCGTCCCACTCCAACTCTGCCATCTGGAAGATCAGACTCATAATCCATTTTTAAAAACATTCTTCCTAGCCTGTGCATGTGGCCCAATATTCCTGAGAACTATAGAGGCAGGCTTCTCCACTTCTCTGACACTGTCCAAATGGAAATCCTCAGTGAACAGCAGCCAAAGTGGGATGGGTTTGATGGGAATGGGAAGAGTTAGACCCCTAAAACTATACTTCTCTTTTTATTTATTCAAGGAATTGAATAATATTGCAATTCTACAACCGCTGCTCTGCTCAAAATTCTGTAAGAAGATGTCTGCAAAAGAAAGTGCTCTTTTAAAGAAACAAAAAATTGCAGATGAGCACTGTGTCTTTAATGCCAAATGGACTACTGAGTACTACTTTGTTTTAAAGGATAAAACAGTTTGCTTGAATCTGTCTCAGTATTAAAGGAGTACAATGTCAAAAGGCACATCGAATCCTGTTGCAAGAGCTACTCAATACATCAAGGAGAGGTGCAAGTGAACAAGATAAATGCTCTTTAAAAGTTAATGTCTTTTCTTTTATAACTTTTCTTTTATAACTTCTTTTATATCGTTTATATTTTTTATTTATATTATTAATTTTAATTTTATATTGTTATTTTTATATTGTATTGTGTTGTAAGCCGCCCCGAGGCTTCGGCAAGGGGCGGCATAGAAATGTTCTAATAATAATAATAAAAAAAAATCAGAAAGCATGTTGAGGAGAAACTGCCAACTGTGAGGGTCAGCTATCATGTTGCTAAATGCATTACAGAGAGTAGTAGGCCATTCACTTATGGTGAATTTGTTAAGAAGTGCATGGTATCTTGTGTTAGTTGTGTCAGTTTATCTGCATCTCCAATCACCAGGTGTGTTGAAGAACTAGGAGAAGAGCTGCATACAACACTGACTGTCAAGGCGAAAAGGTTTGATGATTTTTCTTTGGCATTAGGTGAGAGCAATGGCATTATAGACACTGCTCAACTACTAAGATTAATCAGAGGGAGAGAGTCCAGCTTCAGAATTACAGAAGAATTGTGTGCACTGATGAGTTTGAAAGGCACTCCAACTGCAGAAAACAAATTCTTAAAGGTGTGTGAATCAGTAGACAATCTTGGTCTAAGTTGGGATGAACTGAAAAGCATCACAACTGATGGTGCAAGAAATATGGTGGGAAGTAAAACTAGTGTAGTTGCAAGAATCAATGAAGAGATAATGAAATTAAACGGTACACTGCCCATGTAATTTCACTGCATCATCCATCAGCAAGCCTTGTGTAGTAAGATTCTTCAGTGGGAAAGTGTGATGCGTATGGTTGTATCCAGCATTAATTACATCAGGCATCATGGTCTTACTCGTCATCCGTTTCAAAAAGTTCTCTCAGAGGCAGATGCAAAATATGGAGATGTATTGTACCATGCAGAAGTCAGGTGCTTCAGCAGAGGCAAAGTCCTCAAACATTTTTTCAGTCTTTGTCATGAGTTGATGTCTTGTTCAAGGAGAAAGGAAAAGGTGAAGAAGTACTTTCTGACCCTGGATGGATTTTTGATTTGGCTTTCTTAACTGATATCGCAGAGCATCTGAACACATTGAATCTAAGGTTTCAGGGAAAAGGAAAGCTTGTGTGTGACATGTATTCTGAATTGAAAGCTTCTGAAGCAAAACTAAACATTTTTCTGAAGCAAGTTAGTGAAAGCAACTTTTCAAGCTTCTCATGCTGCAATGAACTAAAATTTGAGAAGGATGGGAATTTACAATTCAATGTGAAAGATATATCAAAGCCTTGAACCTATTGCAGGTTGAATTCTGGAACAGATTCACTGATTGCCATAAGCCTGGAAAGGAAATAAGAATGTTTCAGAATCCATTTGCAGTAGCACAAGAAGATGCAAATAACTTTTTTTTCAGATGGAACTAATTGATTTGCAAGCCAGGATCATCTCAGAGACATTTACAAAGAAAATAGTCTGTTAGATTTCTATTGTGGTCTATCTGATATATTTATCAGCCTAAAGGCCTTTGCTGCCCACATGTTCACAGTCTTTGGCAACACATACATCTGTGAACAAACTTTTTCCAAGACGAAAACTGTGAAATCCAAGTGCAACAGATGAACATGTACGTGGCATTTTAAGGGTATCTGCCCCAAACCTTGACTTGGACATGAATGCCTTGGCTAGCAGAAAACAGCCACAAAAATCACACTGACTAGGTAAGCATGTGAAGCTAGATAGAAGGATTCCACAGTGGAATATCACTCCAAAATGGATTACATTCAAGTTAACATGTCTTCCTTGACCTCTGAATGTTTACTTTCCATCTAAATGGGCAGTTTAATAATTTTGCTATGTCTTGATTTAAGATGTGGCCCCCAAGTCCCAGAAGGTTGGGGACCACTGGTCTAAAGCCACCACTTCCTACAGGTCAATCTTGTTTGGGATACTGCTTGTTCATGCAGTGCCATCACGTGTCCCCAGTAATATTTGGATTTCAAAATGAGTATGAATAATTTCATAGCTCTTGACAAGCAATGCAATTTGCACTCCTTACATTATTTGGAGTCATATGTCACCCATATCCCCATTTTACAGACTGAAATAGAAGCTGAAAGGCACTTATTGAAAGCTCCTGAAAATTTTCCCATGGCCCTACAGAGATTTCACCTGAAGTCCATTTCTAATGTGCATTCGCCGGCCCACACTGGTTCCCAGCATTGATTCCATGTTTCTATGCTTTCTCTTCTGGGAGTGTATTTATCAGCAAGTACAGCAAATGCCTTTGTATATACACCCCACCCCCTTGCAGGCATGCGCCTATTCATATGTTGCATAAATAGAAATAACAAATCACTCCTATTTCTTCTTTCCCACTTACATAGTAATATGGGAAATGGGGCTTGCGGGTTTAATTCACAGTAACATTTATGAGCTCCACTTCACACTTTACAGCAGGAACTCAGAGAGAAGAACAAGTTATTTGAACTTCTGTGTCCACTTCTAGGTAACATTTGATTTATGTCCCACTTTTATGCTATATATGAATCAGTTCTTGGTTCCTTGTGTTTTCTGTGGAGCTTGCCCTCTGCAATAGTCCATCCTTTTTCCATAACTTATCATTACATATACCTAGGACATTGCAGTACATCCTTTGCAGCATCGAACGTAACAATCTACCACAAATAAGCGATGCGGCGGGGGATGGGGAGCGGAGAGAGACAGCTTCAGTGCTGACTAAATCTCCTAAATAAATCCCTGAGAAATTGCCTCCTGTGCATTGCTGTCCTGCGGAGGCAGGAAGGGTAGTCAGCTCTAAGGCAGTCAAGTTCATCCTATAATTTTTCATCTATTTGGTGAGGCGAGGCCAAGGACATGAGATTTCCCAGACATCTTCAGCCTGGATTTTTGTCTCTGCACTGACATCACTTCTCCGGCGGTGGATGTAGCATGTGGCCCAGCACAGTCAGATCCAGACCGTCACCGCAACTGCATTTACCAACTGGAATATTTTATCGATAGAACATCTAATTAGAGCCCCTGCACTGGGCTTTCCTTCCCCTTCTATGCTCATGTTCCTTGCAATTCATTCAGTTCTTGTGTATGGCAAATGCAAATAGCCGAGTTATTTAAGTGTAAAAACAACAGTAGGCTATCCAGTGAAAACTCTAATTAGCTTGCTGTATAGGAGGGAGAAAAAAGCAGGAATCCCAATGTGATGGCAGCTTCAGTTAAAGACAATAGAAACAAACTCATGTGTTCAAGTGAAGTCGTATATTAACTTTGGTTGCACCATTCATTCTTCCCCGATCGAACTAGGCTTCAATGCAGGAGACAATATATAACCACTCTGCCTGTGACAACTCCTTTCTCCCCCTTTGCCTTCAGTGGCTGCCCGTTTGTGTCAAACAGGGTATCTGCTTTGTTTGCTAAACAAAGTTGCCATTTTGTTCCTGTCCACAAGCTTTCTAAATGATGGGTGATTGGAGGCAAGCGAAGTTGAAACTGTGGTCAGCTTTAGCTTCGAGAGAGAAAAAACAAAGTTCCGTTCCGGGGTTACCTTTAGTGGCACTGGAGTTGCCACAGCACGTGGGATCCATGAGGAACATCCTTCCCATGCCACGCTTGCTCCCGTCTCCAAGAAGGGTGCTGCTGACACGAGCTCAGCTCCTGTGGATCAGCCTTCAGACATTAGTGAAAAGCATGGGAAGAAGCCATGTTGCGGCATCTAAAAACAATCTGGAAGGGGCCTCAGTTGGACAAGCCGTTCAGAAGAAAGCTGCTGTGGGCAGAGCAGTAGAAACTAACCTTTACTTACTTCTCCACTGCACTTTTGGATTAAGTCAGCACACTTCAAATACGTTGTGCAAGCACCAGCAAGTTAATCTTGATCACATTTATCTCCTCATTTCTTCCATGAAGCTCACATTGGAATACATACGCAGTTTCCATCTAGGTACCAGCCAGAGCTGGGCTTAGCTTCAGCAAGGGGTGCCTTAAAACAATTGCTCAACAAGGGCTGCTTTCCAGTAAGGAGGGTAATTTTCTGCTTACCTTCCAGCATCCTACTTCACCTGGATTCAGGGAGGCTATTTCACATTTTCTGTTTTTATTAAGCTACTGCAATAACTAATAGGAACAAAGACTATGGCACAATCCATATCAGAAAAGTAGTTTGTGTCTTCCGAAGTTAAGAATGTCCTTTCCAAATGCCATCTGATCAGTTCATCTAATCGAAATTCTCACAGAGAACGAAACATTTTCGAAACTGTTCCCGTGGGGCACCAAATAACTTACATGGTATGAAAGGCATTTTGATAAAAAGCTCTTCTGTTTGATACAAGCAGGATGGAAAATCATCCAGAAGCCATTGGCAATAATTTGTCAGGAGGCACAGAGTGCCATCTGAGGAAGCATTACCCTTAATAATGTTAACCATTTGAATATATTGGGTCAGTGTGCACACTATGGTATTTGACAGTACAAAGGGACTACTGTCCAAACTGTGAAAGAATGTTGGTTTATTACTATTGATAGTCTCATTCATGTTAGTTATCACAAAAGACCTATGATTAAACATACTACCAAATCTAGTTTTCTACCACAGTGAGACAAAGTGCATTTTTAGAAAGGTAGCTCAAACATTGCTAGCAGAACCATGCATCAATTTCAGAAACATCAGTAAAGTGCAGAGACAAAGATTGCTCATGGATTATCCATAACAATGCCAACAACTGACTTAATTGGTAACGACTATTATCTCCCATGGTTTAAAATAGAAAGTACAGACCAACTTCCAAAAAAAAGCAAAAAAAAAGGGAATCACTTGTGCAAGGAAAGAGTTGGTCACTGACAGAGGCAGGCACTTAGCCCATCTTTTCTTTGCTCTCATCTTGGATCATTGAACCACTCATGCAAAACCTTTTCAAGACAAAAGCTATTATTTAGGAAACACGCTTCTAGACATTCTTCTGCATTTGGCCTTCAAAGGCAGAAGTGAGAAGGTCCTGAAGACAACTGGTCCAATTTAATAAAGGCTGTTGGGTAGAGGGAAGAGACTTTGGGGGAACTGTCAACACTAAAATGACAGTCCTTCGTGATTTGAACTCTGAACTTGACACTGAGCAGTCTCATATCATTTTACTCCACTACAGACACAGCAGGACAATCAATGTGCCATTTCCAAATATTAATCATGAATAAAATAATTGCAATCCATTTTGGAAATACCCTGTGCTTGCAGTCAGGGCTTTTGGCCTGAGTTGCACTGAACTCCTGAAGTATGTGAAGTAGTCTATGCCCAGTAGTATATGCCCTGCTATGTAAGCTACTAGACAAATTGTACTAAAATAGTGGAAGTATACATTTAGCTTTAGAAACTCTGAATGGAAGGTATGTATTTATAGGACCACATTTTCTTACAGTCAGTGTTGTAGTGTCCAACACAGCTGGGATCTGAGTATGCTTTCCCAGCAGATTTTCCCACCTTTGCCTCTCTTTTCAGAAATTAATCCATTGGTTTTATTTTATCTTCCATGGTGACAGGGCAGGGGCCTCTATGTTTGCGAGAAAGGAACTATTAGAGTTTGCCTTACATTTGGCCTCCTATTGATTAACTTCACAAGAAATACCACAACAGCTTATTTCTTGACACAATGCAAGCCAGACTCCAGGTTCTCAGCAAGCAAGTCTCTCAGCAATCGCAGTTATTAATGGAATTTAACAATCTGTTTCAGCAGACAGTAAGCGACAGGCTGGGCGGTGGGTTTTCAGTTTGCTCTGTATGTTATCAACTTCAGTATAGTTTTTAAAGGCTTTTCTCCAAAATCAAAGACAACACATAAGGAAACTGTTAAAGCCCAGCTCCTTCCCTTGTAAATATTTGGAAGCAATATTGCTAAGCAACTCATTTTATATGTTATGAATAGCTGCTCTCGCTTGCAAAATATACACAAGCCACCTTACCTTCTGCACTTTATGTGAATTCCTGAGGCACAGGCAGAGTATGTGGCCTCCGGGCCTGAGGAATTTCAACCTGGGGCAGCTTTGGGGGTTAAACTTTCTAAACACAACAGAAAGAACAGGGGGCTTTAATAACAGGATGGGCCCTATTCATTTATTTTTGTTAAAGCACGCCGATTGGATTGCAAGGATCAGATTCAGCCTTCCACTCGAGTCACAAATGACACTTCCCTTATCGGGGGTTCGTGGGTTTGGATTGAGGGATGTGCTGCCTCGTGTATCGACAATAAGAAAGCGACTCGCCTGCTTCCCTGCAGCAATGGAAAGCAAGCCCTCCTCGCCACAGCCCGGGCACCTTTCCTATGCAAATGATGGCCGATCTGAAAGGGGGTGCGGAGAACCCCTCATTGATAGGTACTATAGTCTGTAAATAGTTTCCATGTCGGCAGGGCAACTGTGACTCATGCTGTCAGACAAGTGAAAGGAAAACCACATCAGCAGCTATTCAGCAGCAAATCATTAATTAATTACATTTTAATGAACCTTAAGCAGCTACTGTGGGAGCCTTCAGAAGTTTATCAAAAATGAAGAATTGCCTTGTGTAAATCTTAACTTGACTGGGAAAAAATTGAGAGGACCGCAGGGTATGAGCATGTCTTGAGTCGTTTCCATAGATTCACTAAAACTTTATAGCTTTAGCTATGCTATTATAGGAGTTCCACTCCAAAACCTATGAAGGTTCAAACTTTTAATGCCTGTTATTTTCATAAAGAATGGCTTTCCCCCCCAGAAATTCTTCTAAAAAATTTCTAATGAGAAGCATTATTATTTAAATAATGGAGAAAAATTAGTGAGAGATTCCTTTATTAAATCTTAATAAAGAGATGAGACAGGAATATTTCATCACAATGATTATGTAAAGGAATTCTTAGTGCAGATGGATTGTGAAATGAAAATATACTTATTTTGCTAATGTGTTGAATACTTATATTCCCTTTTTGGGGTGAATATTTGGAGGGGGCACTAGGAAAGAACCCAGTTATTCCACTGATTCTCAGCTGTGCACAGTTTTTCACAGAATAAAAATAATGGTAGAGATAAAAAAACAGTAGTGTTATACTCAGCAAACAAGTTTTGGCTATAAGAGATCACTGGCATTTTTTTCCCAAAACAAACTTTGTCATGAGACACTGATAAAAAGGACCACCAAACTGCATCCAACCTGCAGCTCTGAACACAATGGCCACGGTCTGGCTATGTACGGAGAGGCTCCAGTTCCTTCTTTGCCCCTGTATGCCAAATGAACATATGAACCATCAGGAGAATGGGAGGTTTCTGTGTGCTTCCCTTATCTCGCCCCCCCCCCCAAAAAAAAGAAGAAGCATGAAAGAGGATGATGTGGCATCTGTTGAGCCCTCTGAGAAGTCCACTGGGCACAGGGACTGTACCTTTGGGCAGAGAAGAATCATGACCCTAATTAATTGGTACCATATTAGAATAGGATGACTATGTGGTTCAAAAGATGCAGGTTAGTATATACTTAGCGTTATCAATAAAACCTTTGACTGTAGATTGATTTTAATTTGTAAGCTAAAATGTAAGGAAAATAAACATGCAAGCATGTGGAATATAAGACTAAAAATCAATAGTTTTAACTCAGAATTCTTTTATTTGAGGTATGCTTGTTCTTTTCATATTCCATGATAGTAGCATAGCCATATACAACAAATTTTACAATAGAGAAAACTTTTCATAAAAATATCTGCCTTGAACCACAACTTTTATTTTTAATTCTTCAATGATTACTACTGAAACTAGTTATTCTATATGAAAACTTAATTTCCCTGTGGTAGCAAGTATTTATGAAAAGGAATATTCAGTAGGGACAGTTAGTTACAATACTGAGCACTGTTTTTTCTCTCTTTTTTATATTACAGTGCTAACACCCAAGAAAATGAGATGCATGGATTACAATTGAAACTGTAACAATGAGGACAAAAAAGCATTTTCAGATCTCCAGGTTAATTGTACAGCAGCTTCCTACACACATATGATCAACCATATAATGATCCCATCAAAATAAAAAAAATTCTAAGCAGAAATGTCTCATTTACATTAATAATGTTCACAAATTATATGAATTCATTTTGCAAGTGATGGATAATTTAAGCTTTCATCATCTAAAGCTTGTCATTTTTTTCCAAGAGAAATGGATTGTTTCATTTTTTTAAATGAGTGCAATAATATCACATTTAGTTTCAGCAGATGCAAAATAATGCACAACAAAAATGAATTTTGAATTTGCTGAATAAATAAGAAAAATAGTACCAGAAGAATCCAAAGAAACATGTACTATAGAGGCCTTTCCCTCCTTGTGAGAGGTCAAAATCTGGTCAAACCCAACACATTGTTTCAATTTAAGCAAATAAAATCAGTATGGCCAGGAAAGCAAAGTGCACTGAAATTTTAATTTAGTTGGGCTTTAACCAAAAAAAGAAAAGAAAGAAAAAGTATTGGTTGGTGAGGAATTTGGCATCCCTCACCTAATACAGTGAACTAACAGAAATAATCCCCCCCCCACCTCTTAATCATTACATTAGACATCCTCAAGACAACGGTACTCCTTCCCAAACGGCAACAGAAAGGATCTGATGCTACTTTGTTAATGGAACTTAAAGAACAGATTGTCAGGCATACCGAGAATTTTCAGATGCATTTCAGCATTCACATCTGTGAGAGTTGTGGATTGTCACAGTTCATTTGCTTTTGTAAAAAGATCCACAGTTTGCTGACAAGCCACTAGAAAGGTCCATGCATTGATTGGGGTGGTTCACCCATTTCAGTATTTTCTTTTTTAAAAGAGAGGGGGAGACTCTGTGTGTGTGTGTGTGTGTGTGTGTGTGTGTGTGTGTGTGTGTGTGGGCAGAGGGGGGATTGCGCAAGTTGTATCTGTCTACTATAGTACTGCAAAGCTGGTGGAGACAAAGAGGAGGGGGCAGATGATGAAAAAATAAATAATAAAATATAAAATACTTCATATAAAGTACTTCAAATGTGCCATCCATGTACAATTATTTCCAAAAAACAAACATGTGTATAAAGCAGAATCAGCAATAAAACTATTTGATTACGGAACAAATGAGCACCTTGACTCCATGGCTGCAATCCTGGGAACAGTGACACATGTGTAAGTAAATGTTAACAGAATTTAGACATGTGTAATAGCATGCAGGATCGAAGCCAATTTTTAAAGTCCTTTGGGAAGTGCCTCTTTTTTGGTTTATGTTAAAACCTTACAAATGCAGTTTGTTTCTTTTTAGTACACAGGAAGTGAGAAACTTGCAGTCTTACAGTGTGTGACACATTTTTTACATCACTGAAGATTAATCCTTAAGTACTATCATTTCTTTCCCATTTTAAGAGCCAAGTTGTACTGTACGTCAGTTAACAGGCTACAGTAATAGAATGTAGCCAGATTGCCAATGCAAAGAATGCTTGAGAGAACTGACAATTATTTCCCCCCCAAATCAGGGCCCATCATTATAAAGCTGCATTTTCCTATAGCATGCCAAAAAGTGGGACCTTGATAAAGATCTGCACAGTGCATAATTTCCTTTAAGTTCCTTTAAGCAATCTTGTGTTACAAGAGAACAATTAAAAGTCCATCAGTATCCCAAGTCCTCAAGCATTATCTACCCTGCCACGCTTTGCTAATGCGTCTTATCATTTCAGTTGTTAATACTGTTCAGTGTAGAGACAGTCTTTCTGAGGTAGACTGTTCAAGTTCAAGGACAAGTCTTTCTTACGAAATGCATGACATTCAAAAAAAGACAACAAATAAATACTACATGTACAATATGTAGCAATGAGGTAGAAATGGTTTTAAAGAACAATGTCTGATTACACACCCAATGTGGAGGTGGGGAAAATCTATCTATATATGGGTATATATAGATGGATATAATATATATAGATATAATAAAGCAAAAATTAAAAAAACCCTCTAGCGACTGCATATAAATCACAAGAACAATGGGGGGCAGGGAGATAGAAACATACACATGCAAAGTTTAGGTGTGAAAATAAACTTTTGCCTCTCTGTTTATTGTAAGACAACAAGAAGGAATGACTGTATTCCCAACCTTGGTGTAGAACAGAGCCATTTTATAAATATTTAACATTCTATAGGACTGATTCATATATTCTCACACAACTCTGTAGCAAGGCTGACCCACACTGCCGACATTCTACATATCACTGAGACAGGGAGGTGAAATTTTCCTGCTTTCAGTCTAATTGTCTTTGACAATTGCAGTGCCTACTGCTACACTTCTTGTGTTGTATTTAAAAACAGGGGAAAGAGTAGAGACTTGTTCATTAAAGATGCAGTATCCCTGGATCACAAAAATGTATCTGGCAGGTTCAAAATCGAATGTCAACCAAAGGTCTTTGCAGAGTGGGAGATTCAGTTCATGTATTGACTAGTCCCCAGTACATCTGTTTCTTTGAGTCTAGGAATATTATTAGCTCCATGTTTACTAATGTGCTTCATATATAAATCTGCAAATGATTAAGGAACAGAAAGGAAAGCATTCCTCTTTTTCAGAAAGCAAAAAAGAAAAAAACCTTCAGGATATGTATGAGACGTATATATGGATAAATACATACACACAGACTCACACACACACAAACAAACAAACAAACAGGGAGTTAGTGCTGCAAAGGAAATAAAGATTGATGTTCAAGTCCATCTCAAACACACACTATTGGGAGGGTTGTCCACCCTGAAATGGGTTAGAGATGCACAAGAGCACTTTTAAGAAGAAGTGCCATCCTGGCTCATCCATCTAGTCCAGCATCCTGTTCACACGGTGGCCAAGCAGCTTCCCTCTAGAAACCCACAAATAGGTGCACTCCCGTTTATGTCAATGGAACTTGTGTGAAGGGAACTCTCAGGGACAGAGGTCTGTCTAATGAAGAAAGCTGATACATACAACATACAGCTTTGAGTAGGACTGGGCAATTTGTGGCCTTCCAGATTTTCGGCATACAGTTCCCATCATCAACCCTAGCTAGCCAGTGTTGCAGAGCAATGGGAATTGTAGGCCTGAACACCTGGAGGACCACGGGTCGGTCACTGCTGTCTTAGAATGTAGAGTAAGACAGTGATCTCTCAAATCAGTACGGCTTGAATACTTTCACTGAAACTGGTGGGCTTTCATTATAATAAAGTTGATAGTAGCAAAATTTAAAGTCAAGTGCAATGTGTTATTTTTGAGATCTCACTGTTTAAAGGAAAATCTCTCATTTTCATAGAATGAGTTCTGCATCAATACTTGTGACTGTTTTTCTCCTCAAAGTTATACACATTTTCAGGCATTAGAAACCTTTGTTTGCAGCTTTTGACATGTAAACACATTACCATCTACCAACATCTGTTGGAATTAATTGGGGTTTTTACACTAGATTATCTCCTTTTGAAAATTGCCTAGCAAAGTATTACACCAGCCCATATAAAATGACCTTGTACTATTTTACAGAGCATAGCCCCTGGACAGATGAGCTAGCTTTCCCAGATGGTGCTTTGCCTATGTGTTTTACTGGGAGGTTTTATTTTCTCCTTGATGGGTTTGAAATGCACAAGAAAAACCATTTCGCCCATCTATCTGCATTTGAATAGAATACAAATTGACTAATAGAGAAATATTTTGTGCAAAAGTAAATAGCCTCAAACTGCCTTCACATTCCATTGATCAGCTCAGTCAGCAAACTTTTCAGTACTATCCCTAATGGTCTAAATATTTTGGGGAGAGAAGCATGCCAGAAGTATAGAGTATTTCTGCATAAACTCATATAAAGGTCATTATGCTGCATTTTGATTTGGCATTCATAATTTGGCTGGCAGAAAATAGTTCCCTGCTTTTCCTTTTGCTGGAATTGTCACTGTGGTTGAAAAATCAAAGGAGCCATCTAAGGCAAGATTCTCATCAACCACGCAATGGTTGCAACAGCCTATTTCGAAGGCCACTGTAGCCATATATTAGTTCTCTACCTCAAAGATTTCTTTCAATTAGTCATGATGCCTTTGATTAATTACCAGTTTCTCAGAAGGGAGAGTTTGGCAGGTGGATCTTCAACCATCACAGAGACAGAAGTGCAGGAGAAGCTGTACCTATTACTATTCTCCCTTGTTTTAAAGGCACAGGAGAACTGCTTAACGCAGAATCCGGCAGTCCTGGCTGATAGTTTTATTTATGCATTTTGTAGCTCTGGAACCCACAGTTCTGACCAATTGAAAAAGATAGCAGGTACCTTACAGGAGCCATTTAAAATCCTTAGAACGCTTTTAAATCCCAAGAACATTATTATAGGTTGGCCATATCAACTCCCTCACAAAAGACCGTCTTCTCATTCATGGCACACCCAAGCATCTTGGAAGCTTAAGTCCTAAGATCAGTTTCTTTTGTAATGAAACATACAGGGAAGCAATTCTGCATGGAAGAAAAGGTAGCAGCATAAGAAAAGAATGGCCTTATTCACATAGGAAGTGTGAAAGCAGTGGCTTCCCACCTAGCATAGGGATAGTTTGTTAAAAATGAGCAAATAGGGTCTGAGCAGGCTGGACAAAGGCTGAGCGATTCCATTAACCAGGGAACTTCCATCAGCAGATTGTGGATGGAATGTTATAGCTTGCTTCCTGTATGTAGAAGGATGACAGGGTAAACAAAACTATTCTCCCCATGTTAGTTAAAGAGTTATGCCCCCACTAGACACAGCTAGCTACCACTTGACATGAAAGCATAATCTCCTGGCACTTTCAGCAATAGATCAGCAACATGTTTTTTTTCTTTTCTTTTTTAAGATCTCAACACTTTCCAATCTTTCAGCCTCATAGTCTTGCTTTTTATTTTCAAAGTTGATTGGAACAATTTCCTTTTCCAGCATACATGCAGTAAATTAGGAGCCCAAGTAAGCTCGTGATGGTTTTAATTAAAAGATGAGTTATGGGGCTAGAAAATACTATATTGCACAAAGCAATACATTGCATACACTTTTATGTTAATGTGAAAATGCCTAACAACGTTGATTTGGAAAGATCTATAGAATTTGTGATGTATGCAGAAAGTTCATTTTTCAAAACATGCTTGAATCATTTAGCATAATACAAACTGAAAATGTAAAAATTAAATGATAGCGGATTGGTCACTAAACCCTTCTGCAAGATCAATATGAACCTATGGCAAAAGGTATATTTGGGCTCTCCAAACAAGAAGACAGAATGGTGAAGGTGTAAAGGAACAGAAAGGAAAATGGAAAGTATTCACTAATTGGAAAAGTAATGATTCTATTAAGACTTATTTGATTATATTCTCAGTGCAAGGCACTGTTCTTTTATTTTATTGGTCCTTCTGCCTTTTCAAAGAATTCAGTTTATACTGAAGAAAAAGGAATTGCTACAATGTAGATTTTGGTTTATTTACTTGGGTGTTAGCATTGGAGATTTAAAAAAAAATAAAGAAATTTAAAAGGTTAGGGATCAGTGAAATGCCACTCACCTACTCACTGTTAACATTCTTATCCCTAATGTTTTAACTGAGTAAATGACAAATGTGATAACTATAGTAGCTTTAAAGACACAAAACAACCAGGTAACTGATTGGTGGCGTAACTGATTGGTCTTTTTCTCTTTCTGGCTTTTCAGTGCATTTATTTCATATATCTGAAGCTAAATTGCTTAAAAGTAACATTAAATGCCAGTGCTTTGCAAGTGTTCTGCTGCTGTCTCCTGCAAGTAAATAAAGAAAAACATAAAAAAGAGAATGTTCTGCTTATGTGGCTGCGAAGGCTTGGCTCGCTACAGTGTTCAGAGACATTACCAGCATCAGTCAGCTGTCATGAAAAGAATTGCTCATAAAAGCATTAAAGAATACAAAGAAAGACAGACCGTGTGGAGCAGGGGCACAAACAGACATAAAATGCCACACATGCTAGCCAGTCTGCCTTCCCAGAAGGAAGACTCAGCAAGGTTTGCCCTGGCTGGGCAAGGAGGAAAGAGGCAGCGGGCTTCACTCAAGGAGGACAGCGTTCCTGCTTCCCCCCTCTAAGTTCTCCCGGACAGCAATCAGAAACACATTTCGTTCAGAGCCAGCCTGTGTGAACACATTGGGACTTCCGTCTGAATAAACATGCATAGGATTGCACCGTTAAAGTCATTAAACAGATGGGCATCCTTGATGTAACCTGATTTGCCCTATTCTTTACTTTGCTCTCTGAGAAAAACGCAACAAAAACTGAGGTAGAAATAAAATGGTGGGCACATTCCAGGCTGGAAAATTTCCAATGAACAATAAATGATGACATTAAAACAAAAACAAACCAGAAGAGGCAAATGCACACATAAGACAAACAACCTTTCACTTGTGTGTCAAAAATGAGAGGTGAGGAAGAGAAATGCAATTTGAGAGCTCAATTTTGTCTTGGCTTTTCGTTTGGCCACTACCTACTGCATTGCTGTAAACAGCTCTGCAACCCATAAGCTCCCTCAGTGACCTAGAATGATTCTGTTCTACCGACTCAATGAAATAATCAAGACACTGCAACTCTAGCCAAGTTATAAAAGCAGTTGTAGTCTAAGGTAATTTGCCTCTCCGAGTCCTAACTAGACGCTGCCTTTGACTGTCCCAGATGATTACATAATTCGACAGGGTGGCTCTCTTATTGTCTGCGCGCAGTCTACCAACTTGTCACAAAATTGTCAAGGACTAAGGACGTTCACACACTACTGCCATGAAAATTCTCTTGCTCCGATTCGATCCCCAATACTTTATTTTTTGAAAGAACCATTTCTTAAACACTGGGATACCCCTCTGTTTCTATTTTAAACAGTTTAAAGATTAATTTATAGCATACTTCAGCTTGCTCCTGGATACATTCAAAGTATTTCTCCTTGTCATTTTTCCAATGGTTGAGGTAAACATACATATTTAATATAAAGTAACATTGAAGCCTAGCCTATTAACTCTCAGCAGTACGCAGTGCTTCCAACACATTCCTTTGAGGTACTGTACAAATCACAATCACTTTCCTGAGTTTTTTTTCTTTTTTTCTTTTTTTTGCAGACAGAACATTAAAAGAAATGAACTGCAGAAATTAAGGTCCAGATTACCATTACCCTGTTTTACCTGTTCTCCGTTTAATACTGCAGAACAGACAGGATTGAGGAATACTGTTGCTCTTAGACCAGCCAACCCCCTCCCCACACAAAACAAATTAAGGAAACAAAACAAACACACACGGGTTCTCTGTCGCAACACAACCGTTCATTTCTTTAGTCCCATAACATTTTGAAGTTAAAGCTCTTTATATTAGCACATGCCACCAATGTAATTGTGAGGCAAACAAAAAATAATAATAAAGAAAAAATAAAGCACCACTTCAGGCACTTGACAGCAACTAAATCTCAAGAACAGCAGAATGGAATCAACACACAGGGTTCATGTCCTTCTAAAAATCAACCCACTTGGCTCCTTGCTCCATGGTGAAAGAGCGTTGTCTAGCCTGAACAGAACGGAGCATCGGTAGATGCTTTCTGTCATCTCTGGCTTTTCAGATCAACAGCTCTCGTCTGATGCACTATTCCTTCAAGCCTACACCTGGCTCTTGAGATGCAAGGTAATCATTGTTTCCCCCCACAGTGCCCTTTCACAATTTTAACACTACTGAAAAGGGGTTCCATGCCCTATGCAACAGGATTGTGTGGATGTGTGTGTGTGCGCGCACCAACATTCATTACATTTTTGTTTTGCTCGTTTATTTGTTTTTAAAAAAAGACTTGTCACTGACTGCAACCAAACATTTTGTTCCATTCAACATATGTATCAAGCTCCTTTTGAGATATGCTAGGCTGTATCTTGCAGAAAGCATTTTCAAAGTCTTGATATGTAACGGGCCGCAACTGGCTGGGCATAATGGCTGAAAGGTCTGTGGCTGGCATGGCATGGAGCGGGCCCACTACCGCTTCCTGACACAAATGAGCAACATCTAGTCCAGAAAAGCCTTCCGTACGCTGGACAAGCAGTGCAACCTCCTTGTCATTGAGACAGTAATTGTGCTGTGAGAGCAGTTGTACTATTATCTGGTGCCTTGCTGTGCTGTCAGGAAGTGGGATTAAAAGTCGTTTCATGAAGTACCTTCGAAGAGATTCATCTATTTCTTCCGGTTTACTGGTGGCACAAATTACTACTATTTGGTCCTCAGCAGAAGTTAGCACAGTGTCCAGCTGCATAAGGAACTCGGTTCTCATCCGACAGACTGGACTGTGTTCTTCGTTCACTTGGGATGAAAGGAGCACATCAATGTCACTCACAAAAATCACTGAGGGCTGGCGACACCTTGCCACAAGGAAGGAGGCATGGACAATTTTTTCGCCTTCCCCTAACCACTTTGTGACAAGACTGGAGCCAGCAATTTTGAAAAAAGTGGCTCCCAGCTGGCTCGCTATACATCTGCCCATTAATGTTTTGCCCGTTCCTCGCGGTCCAAACAAAAGGATGCTCCGAGGTAGAGCAGTCAGCCCACTGAATGCATCTGACCTCAATACTGGCCACAAAACTTCCTCTTTAATGACAGCCTTTACCAAATCTAGGCCAGCAATGTCATTCCAGTCCACAGGAGGGCCTTGGCTGATAATCTCATTGGTTACAAGGTCAATGAGGTGTGCGTCAGTATTCTTCAGTTGCTCGTCCATAGAGTGGTTGGATGAGGTAGCACGAAGTCCCGGGCCTTGCATGGGGTGAGGAAGGAGCTGCCTGTGATCGTCACCGTGGTCATTCATTACTGGAGAGCCGTACTTCCCAAATGGTTCACTCGCTCGTGACCCAAGGGAATTCTTACTGGAACTGTAGGAGGGGGGAGTCAGAGCCCTGCTGGACTGGCTGAATTTCCTTTGCTGCTCAGAAGCCATTATCTGTTTCGTTGGCTTAAACGCCATGGACGATGGTTCAGCACTTCTGTCAAAGCCGTTCCCTCGACTGGCATTCGAAATGCTGTTGTCGGGCATCCGGTACATGGGACTTTGTGTAGATCTCTGTTGGCCGTAGCTGTAGTTTCCGTAACTGGAGTCCATTTCTCCTTGTCCTGCCATATAGAAAGCTTTCCTTTTCAGAGAGCTGGCTGAACTGTTTGCCAGGGCGGAGGGTGCAATGGGGGTGAGGCCGTGGCCCTGGTAAGTGTAACCAGGAACTGTGGTGGGGGGCAGCGGCGTTGGAGCAGGGATTCCTGAAGGCAGATATGCGGATGGGGGAGGGGCTCCCCCGGGGCTGTAGCCAGGCCCCACGGCGCTTTGAGGGGGGTAACTCGCCGATGGGTAGCTATAGCCGGAGAGGTTGGAAGTCCCGTTGTAGCCTGGCACCAGGGCCGGTGGGGGCGGCGGGGGCGGGGGCGGCTGCAGGAGCCCAGAGCTATGCAAAGGGGAGGGGTGAGGCGAGGGAAGTGCAGGTGCCGGCTGGCCACTGTAACTGGTATGCAGGTACGATCCGTTGTATCCAGCGGCATATTCCTGAGACGGGAGCCCGGAATGCAGACTAGGGACCGTGTGACTCCCGCAAGTGCTGCTGGAATAGCTGGGCTCGGCCAGGTTACTGGCCACCCCAGGTGAACTCCCGATACTGGCAGAAACATCTGCTGGAGGGAGGGCAGTGCTTACCCCAGCTTTGCTGGCAGTAATCACATCGGGGACACAGTTCATGGGATAGACGCTCTCAGCGTTCAGCGAAGGCTGCCAGGGCTCATTCTCACTCTTGCGGCCATTCACCAGCCCCGGCGGAGGCTCGGAATAGTTACTCAGGAGGGGCCGTTCGGCGGGCCCTTCCAAAATACCAGAATACTTTTCTGCATATTTTTTTAGCAGATTCGAGGCGGTTAGAGCAGAGATGTCATCATTAGCCCAAGCATACTGATAGGTGCGCTGCAGGTGTCCGCGGTAAGCTTCTACCTTGTGGGCAGGTGACCGGGTGGTGGAAGTGATGTCAAAGTGCTGCTCTGGCCACTGGGCATGCTCTGGCGTCCACTGCATCTTCAAGCCTGAGGATTTGGGGTCGGGGTGGGGGGTGGGGAGAAGAACAGAATGAACAGTTACACCAGATAGGGCTTTTGCCAAGGCATCTACGTACATCTACCTGATTTCCTCATTTACAGGCAAGGTTGCTTGTATAAGATAACAGATTGGGAAACACCATGTGCATTCAAACTGATTGGAAAGGAGAATCATGAGTCACGCATTTCCTTGAAATGGGTGTCAGTCAACACATGTGTGCTCACCTGCTCACCCACCTGACATATTTTGCAATTTAGAGGGAAGAAGCAGAAGAAATTCTCTAATCCAGCTGTGTTTACAATTTGTGTGTGTGTGTGAGAGAGAGAGAGAGAGAGAAGGATGGCCATGTCCATTTTTAATCTCTTGATTCACTGTTAGGTAACCACACCTTGTCATACATCCAGGCCATTCTGCCTTCCCTCATCACAGTTTCAGTTTTAAATTTTAACAGATTAAAAAAAAATGAGACACAGCTGACAGATCACATCTAGGATACCTTTCTTATTTGGTACTGAATACCTAGTTAGCACAGTATAATGCACTCTGCGCAGAACAATATGACACAGACATAGCAGGTCATTCCATAATCCAAGTCTCATCTAAAGTGGTCGGCGACAGTTTCAAATCTGCTTCGTGGAGTGCAGCAAAGCAATCTCCCAGGCAGCGCTCCGTTGCTTTCATCACACAAAGCCTACCACTCGGCATGAATTACAACTGGCTGCTCTCTGCCTCACAGCTCCGTTGTTGAGGCTCTGGGAAGGGGCGGGTGGGGGGAGCAGAGCCCAAGCATCACTTGTCTATCGGCCTTTTCGCTAGCTCTCCTCTCCCCTTCCTCCCCGTTGTAGCTCCCCCCGCTTTCTGCTTCTGGGATACAAAAGCGGGGGGGGGGGGGGGGACGACCAGAAAAGAAAGAATTCGATGCAGCATCGTCACGCAAAGTTCAATGGAAAGAAGCCCTGGCTGTCAGAGCAGGCTACGTAAACCAGTGCAGGCACCGTTTTAGCACAATTAATCCTGCTGAGGAAAGAGGTGGGGGTATTTATTTAGGTGTATTTGGTCACCAACCACACAAGGAAAGCAGAGCTCAGCATTAAACACTCCTGCAGTTCTTACTTGTGCGTGGTGGGCAGGCTTCGGCAATCTCTTGCTCATTTTAAAAAAGCGATACTTATCCCCCCCCCCCACCTGCCTCCTGCCCTCTGGCACAAGATTCTCAGATAAGAAGGCTTAGTCTAAGCGAAACATCTGTGGCAAGGGTTCTCTTAGGAATTTCTGCAGCCTCTTTCTGACAGCCTGTACCCTCCTCATCTTGCTGTTCTTCCCAAACCTCTTCAGCTCTCCTTTGCCCAACTCCAGCATCTTGACACGACCAGCTTAGCCCTGGTGAGCTAGACCTAACACAGCAGACAGTTTGGTAACAGAATGGCATGTTTATTCCCTCCTGATTCCCTCGTCCTTGTTTGCACATCCACTGTACCAGACACAGGAAGTTAATTAGCAGCATGATGCTGTGCTAATTGTGTTAATTTACAAGGTTTTAGTCAAAGAGAATCATGCCAGGGCTGGCACCGCTGTCAGGCTTCCAGCTTAATGATTAAGAAATACTGAAAACAAGGTGGGAAGAATTGCAGTAATTACACAATAAATTAATAGAGCAACAGGATTAATTTGTAAATATATTTTAATGCAGTTGTGCTCATTTGAATTAGGATTATTTAGGGTGGGGTTTGTTGACAAGATTCACATAGGTTTTCTTTGCTAATCCATGCTGTCACTTAGCCTAAACATGTTAAACTATATACTGTATGCTAAACTGTATATAAAACGCTGGCAAAGATGTGGCTAACTATTATACCTTCGTCCACTGTTCAGTACTGCACAAAGACATCCTTTTTTTACAAATCTAGCATGCTATTTTTCCATTAGAGTGAGTTAAGTTACTGAAGGTTTCAGATTGCTAAGAAATTGCCAGCAGACTCTTAGACATTTCTTAAATTAAGCTGCCTGATTCATAGCTTAGTCTCTAACCAGTAGACCAGCTTTACTATGAACACAAAAAGTCTGCGTGTACGAGTAGGGCTGGGGCGGGGTGAGGGGGAATTAATCCACATTCTCAGCTGATTTGTGAAGACAATGTTTGTGCAATGCTAAGGGACTAAAAGCCAGTTCAGACAACATGACAACCCATTATGGGTGAACTAGCCATGGGAGATTGTGCATTTGGAACCCAGACCACTTCCTGTAGGATGGCTCATTTTGCAGGAACAAGCTGCCAAGACAACCCATGATTTGTTCTAGGGGTTGTTCAACCCATGTCAGATTGTTGCATTGTCCAAATCCAGGAAATATGATGGGTTGTGAGGATGGGTTGGTAGACCATTTAGCAAACTCACTGTCACTCTTCCCAATCTGCCCTTTGCCAAAACAGGTTTTCCACCAATGCCCAAGCAACACTTTGAAAAGACCATCACTAGTTCACCACCCTTCAAAAAAAATGGGCCCAGAAAAGAGTGCATCTGTGCTTGTTGTTTTTTTATTAATATCATTATTTCATTGCTCTTTTCCAAGTCGCTATCTGATATAGTAATTTTTTTCCTGGCCAATTTCCTTGTATTTTTCTGCTGACAAGCCTATAGTGAAGTATAGCAGGTAACACGTATGGAAATTCACAATACAAGACCGCGTATAAGCAAATGTATGCACAGTTACCATGGTCTGATTGCTTTACTCTCAATGGATAAACACCAGTAAAATAGGAAAAGTAGCAAAAGAAGCTGCATCAGAAATGGGTGAGGGGAGGAAGGCTTTTCATTAGTGTTGATAGTTTGCAGGCTCTTCCACCTTTCCAACACTTCCTCAAGTCTCCAGCAATTTCAGAAAGAGGGGAGCAAACTCCCCCTCTCGCTTTTCATAGCTCATTTCTGGAGAAACTACTGCTGAAGTTTTATCTGCCCCCCTCCCTCCCCAGAAGATAACTGAGTAAGACACAGTGGATGGGGCCCTATGGAAGTGGGATGAAGGTACTGCTGCTGCTGGAGCCCCATTCGCTCCATCCTGTTCTGTCACCTATGAAGCTCTTCTTACAATAGTAAAATAAAACTATTGAGAATATGTGTACTTTTTAATTTTGGACTGGCAAAATATACAAATCTAATGGCTGGGAAATAGAGGGGATTTTTTTTTTTTTTTGCTTAAATTTAAGGAAGGGAAATTTGGTAGTACATGGAGGAAAAATATGCAAACCTGCATTACCGCTCCATTATTGAAAGTACACAGATTTCTTCCTCATTCATTACCTAGCCCTTAAACTCATGCAAAATTCCCCTGCATTACTTCTCAGAAAATACGCTGCATATCTTTTAGACCTGTCAATAAATTCTCTCAATAGGAATCGCTCTGAAAAAGGACCCACAGACAAAATGAAGAATTATATCATCTTTCTGGAATAGCTGAAGACCCAGAGAAATGTTGAAGAGGTTGGGGACACTGACAATGGTCAGTTCAACACGGTGGCAAAGGCGATACATCCCCCCATGCACAGACTTTTACCACTTTCACTCTGCTGGTGCTTTTCAGCTAAAAGCCAGAGAATTGGTCCCTGGCCAGGCTTCTCATATCAAACGCTCCTGCACACTTGCGAGAGGAGGATCAAAAAAAGTACAAAATTATGAACACGACTGTACTTTTTGAGGCTCTGAAAAACTAAAAACAAAACATGGCAGTAAGCTAAAAGGGGCAGCTATCATATGGGGGAAGGAGAGAGAATCTAGGGGGAAGGAGAGGGTTCAAGGGGGAAGGGAGGGGAAGGCCGACTGTGTTCGGGGAGCACCATGAGAGGGCTTGTAAGTGGTGCAAATGAGGCCCTTGTCTTCATGCCCCGGAAGCCTCGGGGAAGTCCGCTCACCTGTAAGGCAGGATGCAAGAAGCAGTGCAGGGTGCCCATTTCCCCTCGGCCGCTTATGCTGTGGGAATGCACTGAATGCCTACGGTCACCTTGCTTTTGCAAGCAGGGGACCAGGGCAACTGATTTCAGAGGGCCTGCTGAACATCTGGTAATGCACATAATTGCAGGCAATCACTCAGCATAACACGCACTCCATAGCATAAATGATAGCAATCCCACTGATTTTAACATAGTTAGGCTGTGCTCACTAGAAAGTAAGTTAGTGGGGAAACACTAATTAGCAAGCAAATAGTGATTTGAAGACCAAAGTTATGTTATGTGAAAATGTTCTAATGTGAAACAGAGAACATAGCTCGTTTATAAACAAAAAATTAGTGTAAAATACAAACTTCTCTTCAAACTGATCTTGAAAAGCAATTAAGGTTTTCCAGTATATTCAGTCCACTAGTATAAATGATCACATGCAACAAAACTATTTATTTGGCATAATTACTAGTTAGCCCATTGGTTTCAGATAGCTATCCTAGCTGTGGATCTGTTCACTGCACAATAATTAAAAGTTTATTTATTGAGGCATATTAAGTACCAGTGCATTTACCAAAGGCTGTAAAAGGCAGAATTTCAGAATTATTATATGAACTTTAAGAAACCACACTAACCTCATAACCCAAAATATAAGTATTTATTTTCCTGCATTGCAGTAATCAGTATTATTTGGAAGTTATGGAAAGCTGTCCTCCATATTAATACACAGTGCACTGGTGCTAGCAGATCAAAGATGCAGATATAAGGAACATTTATAACTTCCAGCTCAACCTACTTCACAAGGTTGTTGCTGTGAGGGTAAGTTTGAGAGGAATTATGTAAGCTGCCTTGAGTTCCTTGGAAGGAAAAACGCTGGGATATAAATATAATAAATACATATTTGTTTATGGGGTGGTATGGAGCTGTAATGGTTCGATATACTTTATCAACTTGCAATATTCCTTTAAAATAAGAAATGTCTAAACAACCCTGTTATGCATTCAAGCAATATATCCCAAAATCAAGATTTATATCACTAAAATCCTTAATGACCATCCTAATGCCATGACTAATATTTTATGTATTTTATTAGTATGAAGTTCTGTTTGGAACAGAAAAGAAAAATAAATACAGCAATTAAGGATAATATTAAGGAAATGTTCTGTCTCTTCAACAGCAAAATTATGCAAGACTCCAGTTTTGAATACAGAACACACAGAAGAGCTTTTCAGATTTCATAATTAGCCTATAAAAGGGCTTAGGATACATTTTCTTGTATAGACAGGAGTTTTTGATGTTGTTTGATGTAATTTAGAGCATTCTGAATTATTATATAAATCACATTTAGACTGAACAGTTGCTGATGGTGGCGGTTTACATTTTATTATTTCTTTCTATTTAATGTGAAAAAGGTAATAATTGTTTCACAATACAAGCATCTTGCATTCAAGGAACTTTGTAAGTTTGCATCTCTACCCCTCTCCTCCTCGCAACAAAATGAATTGAAAGTAAAGGAGAAATTATAGTTAAGGAATAACAGGATCTGTTTCAGGATCTGCTTATGTGGCACTTAAGCTTGTGAACTGTCATTTCATGGCTCCAAAATAACTCAACCACCCAACATTTAATGACAATCTAGGGAAAATAGCTAACTGGATATTGGTCACTTTAACATGAAAGGTAATTCTTTCTCTGTTTGTTAAAATCAAGTATTGTAATATGACAACAACCTGTGTCATTTCATTGTGTTTCTTTCCAGCTTAAATAATGAAAGTGATTAATGAGATTTGATATTAACTGTTAACATCACTTAAAATTTAGCATGATTGGCCAGGAAAAGAAAATGCAGGTGATCAGCCACATTTCAATATAGACTGAATGACAGAAGAAAGTGGGGGGGGGGGAGAGAAAAATTACCCCTGAGAAGGGTGGACAAATATTCATTATTTCATGGGTGGCTGGTCAAACCTGCTTAAAAGCATGCTGAGTATTGTTCCCAGTTTTGTTTTTAATATGCCTTCAGTGCAAATCAAAGCAAAAGCACTGTTGCCACCTCTCTGTTAATTCTATGTCCTCACCATTGTTCTGTCAAAGGATTCAGCGCAGCAGTACATAAAATTCCACTGATTTTAAGCATGTCAGTAAGTGTTGCTTTGAATAGGGCTGGTCCTACTGAATTAAAGGGCAAAGTGGTAAAGCTGTAAGTGAGATACACATCCTGTTATCCATTAAAAGCATACGGATGGCAGCTCTGCATACCTCACCTAAACCAGTGGCTCTTGGTATGGCCCTTGCTCCCCAACATGCATGCAAGCACACATTTCCAGTAATGTCCTTACACAAAAAGCACTAATTGGAAATGGGCGCTTCACATGTGCTTGCTTATACTCACCAAACCCATCAAAATCTACAGACTTCAGTGAGGAATATGCACTGGTGCACAATGTTGGGTTTGTTTCCCTTTTTGTTTTCAACTTTCAACTTTCAGCTTTGTCTCCCTTCCCCCCACCCAGACCTTTATTTAGTCAACTTAGCTTTATTTGACTTAGTTTTGGAATTTCAGTTGTGAACATGGCTTGTAGAATGGGGGAAGACCCGCTTTGCTGGAGACCCGCTCCAGCAAAGATCTTGGACCGCAGGAACTCTGCCAGGCATGGGGCCCTTTTCCAGTCCTGCTATCATTGCCAAGGATGCAGTCTTTCTTCTTCCCCGTCGAGACAACAGAGAAAGAAATGACAGAATGCAATTAATTTGATGCATGCATTTGAAATAATTCCACGGGAAAAGAAAGAGAAATCTAAGAAAAGAAATTGTAAAATTTGGAATTCATGAATTTAGATTGCTTTTAATTTCTATGCATTAAACACAAGCAAAGTATGAATGGATTTCTTTCATATTTATTTTTCTTTCAGATTAAACAAACACACAACTCTAATTTCAATACTTTAAGCCCAGGGTGCAAAGATAATGAAAACTGCAGATGTACATCTAATTGCAACATAAACTTCTGTTTCTGGATTGGAAACCTTTCAGAAGCCTCGGTTTATATTTGCCAAACCAGCACATTATATTGATCACTCCAGTAATGTACACTTTGTTCTACTATGCAGTTGTATTTCCACAGTTCTTCAAGTATTAGGAACTATCCAAGCAATGGAACATTTAGAATATGGACTACCATAATTACTCTGAAGTGACTGAATACAGACACCTGATTCTATATCAAAGGCAAAACTTCCATCAGATGAGGGCTCAGCGCTCAGCGATGTCAAGTGCTCTCAAGTGTTTGGCTTCATTGAGTTGAAGAAGCTCAATACCTTTAAGAATCAGGTCCTTAATGGAGAGAATTTTGATTTATAATTCTATGCTTTTAGAAAGCCAGGACCGGATCTTACACATGACATTTCTGCATACCAAGTATGTACGCTGAAGAGAAAATGGAAAGAGACACTTTCCCCACATATTTGGAAGTTTAATTATTATGAATAACAGTGCACTCAAGCTTAGCCTTTCAGACAAGAACAGTTTACATTGACACTAACTTCAAGCATAGCACAGTGAGTAAGGAAACATGCAACAAACTGGAAGTTCTACTGGTTCAAATTGCAGGCCATCCATGAACTCGCCCGATGGTCGGGCCATTCTGTAACCAGGGGAGTAATCATATTGTCCTACTTTAAAGGGTTGTTCAACGTTCGTGTGAAGCATTTTGAACACCCAGGGAAAATACTGGATATAAATAAGTAATGGTGGATTAGTAATAGTAGAAATAGCAGCACAAGTATTAGTATTGTCATGCTCACTCAGGCACTTCTGTTGTAGTCTCTCCTTTGCTTATAGAAAAAGAAAGCAGAATAACACTCTGCTAAGCCATTTCTTCTGTTGAAAGGAAATCTACTACTGCTTTTACTTAAAGCACTGCTTTAATGCTAGCACATGGCCTATTATGTGCAAAACTACAAAGTGGGAAGAAGGGAGGGCACTGGTCAGTAATGTGAGTGGTAAACTACTAACTAGCCTGAATGTTGCAATCCAATTGATTGCTATTAGTGCAAGTGAAGTCTTTAAGTATAAGGTCTCAACTCTAAGTCTGATTACTTCCATGCAAGTGTTTGTAGGACTGCAGCCTCCTTCAACTGCTATAGATGTCTCTTTCTGTTAATGAGAAAATTCACACCACAGTAAAACTAACTGTCCTGCTGCCATTTTATTTCAGTATGCTGCATAACAGAGTTTTTATACTGTATTTTAGCATGAAATGTTTATTTTTTTTAAATCTCATTACCATATATTTTAACCCAACATTCACTTATAGGAACCCCGCATTGTATAACCACATAGTGAGCCAACTGGGAGCTTGTTACCAGTTACACAACTATTTTCAAACCCATAGACTGAACTACATCCCAATTATCTAATTTAAATACTGTCAAATGATTATTCCTTTTAAATCACACTTTCACACCTTACGACTGCCAATTACAATACAATTGCTGCAAATTACTCTCACCCCATCCCCCAGTCCATTCCTCCTCATTTACATAGCTGAACTTCTAACAATCATGAAGGCATTTCTGCCTTGAATGTGATTAGCAAGTACTGCTGAAGCACCATGTACCCTGAAAAATCTGTATCATATGAAATGAAAGATTGACAAATGAATAAAGTAACTAAGGAAAAAATAATTTAAAAAAACACATGGACCAGAAGCATTATTGTTTTGTTTTACATAGTTTTCTAACCACTGGGATGTATAATGACTAAAATTATACCTCTTCTGCTCAAAATAATTATAGGAAGGTCCACCTAGAACTGTTTTCAAGGCTGGTTATCTCCAATATTAAAACCTCAGTCCTCTCCCAAAGGATTTCCACCCTAAAGTATACAACAGGTCATTGCAAGTGTTTGCTGCATGTAAACATTTGCCTGTGTCTATACATTAGAACCTCCCTCTAAATCCATCAGTAAGTTTTATTCCCTTGGGGAGGCGCTCTCTAGTGCTCGTGCTCTGTCCACCCACTCAGCCGGCATCCTGTGGTACCGAATGGCACGGTCCCAACACATTGAAGCACTTTTGTCCCATTGGCTGTAGCTGAAAGATTAACCATGCACTTAGCAATCTCCCTCTGCAATCAGTGGGACTTGTAAATGCTTGACTTCGGCTGATCATGCCCAAAACCCACAGGCAGGATGTGGGCAAATATTCCAGGATGTGGAATGGAAGAACCACGGTGGCCAGGGAAGCAGAGATCCAAGACCATCCAACCTTTAACAAAGCCATTATATAATATAGGGGAAGTGTGACTTCCAAGGTGAGATTCAGCACAGATTATGGGGTCTTTTCATCCCTCACTGAGTCTAGTCATCATCTGGCTCTTCTTTTTGCCCAGTTTTGCAATAGAGAACTGTGGGACAGTTGCATGATGCTGTTCCTTCATAGTATTCTTTCACTGTCTTTCCCGCTGACATATTTTGCAGTTTTCTAGAAAATGCTACATGGAACAATGTACACTAAGAGTCTAAACCACTGTCTTATTGTGCATATTCCCAGTAACCTGAAATGAATAATAAGCAAAAGTATTTGTCTGAAAATACCTTCTAGACATCAATCAAATTGATACCCAGCTAGTAAGTATGCTCACTTGAAATTAAGTCTAGTGAGCTCAACTGGTCTTATTTACAAGGAAAAGTGTGCAAAGGATTACAATCCAAGCTTTAACCTGAGTGGTGACAAGAAAATCATGTTTTCTATGTGCAGTTAAAATTAAATTCATACGTAGGATCTGACTGTCTTGTTCTCTTTTGGAAAAAGTTATTGTTCCTGCAACTGAGTATGCACAAGTAATGTGTACTGAAATCACACACTTGAAAATTGTGACTTTGTGATTTAAGGGCTAATTAGTGAGATGGGCTGAAGGCTCAAATACATTTTCGTTCAAAAATATAGTAGATGTGCAAATTTCACATTCAGACACCACAGTGGGTCTGGAAGAGGGTTCTGTGACCCATAAAGGCCACAGATCACACATTACAAAGGCTCCTGTTTGTCACCATCAACATCCTCATATGTATGCAAATAATGGGGACATTTCAACATGAACATAAATGGGGTTAAATACAGCGATGAGCGGCCATTGTTGATTCAGTTCAACAGTATGCTCAGCTTTAAGTGACTGTGCATCTTAATACTTTCTAATAAAGGGAGGATTCATGTGGGGATGCCCCTCCATAAATGCAAGGGGCTGCTGGAAGCAGCAGAGATTATTACCCTTCAGCCTCCTCCCTGATCCTTTGCCTGATTCAGCAATCTGTTTAGCAGGAAGCTTTTGTGTTCCAATAGCCCCGGTGCCTTCCTTCTAATGGGGGAAGGAGAGGCAAAGCAGCACCCCTCGTTTGTTCATCTGTTTAGAGGCAGGAAAGCGCAAGGAGATCTGCTCCTTCTGAATGGGACTACTTTAACACAAGTTTCAGAGTTAATCAGTCACATTTCATCTATCAGATGATGTGGCTTCAAAAAGGACCCCCCCCCCTCTTTAAAATCTCACAACAAAATTATGAACGCCAACTGCCTGCTTTTAATCCTACATAGTCATTCCTTATAAACACAAAAATATGTGGTATATATACTCATCAGGGTCAGTTCTAGAGACTTCTCTGCATGGCCCTGTGCTCTTTGAGCATATGAATGCAAAAACCAATTTTGGAAACATTGAAAATAAATGTTGATCAGCCTTAAACTAATACAAGCCACCATACAGATTCAGAGAGGCCAATATACCACCCTCAGCTGAAATAAATACTATATTCCTTTGAATCTTCTATTCCTAGGGCACTTGCCTATTCAGTTGAGTCATGCAGAGTTGCTTTATTGAGATTAGAGTACCATTTTGTTTATAAGTTTAAGAAGACCTGATAGTTGTGTGCGCGTGCATGAGCGCACCTGCAATTTAATAATTTGGGTGGGGAATGCTTATTAAACTGTCTGAAGAACACAGAAAACATTTGCAAAACAAAAATTTAGGTTATTTATACTTCTAAAATTATTTTGGTAATCTACACATTAATTTTTAATGCAACTGTACAAAGCTGTTGCATTTCATTCTTGGAGAGAAAATATTCTATAGCCGTGACTGGGTGACATGGTGCATTAATTCAGTGTCCTTCACTCCCAGGACCTGCGTATAATTTAGTTCAGCCTGAAGAAAATAACTTTGATCTGAACGCTGTGGGGGGAAAGAAAGCTACATATGAAATGAGTTTTGCTGGGTTTAGGGTTGTTTCTTATATACAAGACGACATATGAAGATAAACTGCTTTAGCATGCTACTGATGAGGCCCAGGATTAAGAGAAGAGAGCTCTTAGCAGCAACAGCCGTTTTACACACAAGTGCACCCACGCACGCACAAACACACCCCTTATTCCACTATCTCTTTCCCATTGCCACACACAAGTTGTACATAGCACAACTCTTAAGAATGCAGCCAGAAATAGGCTGCATCTAATATACACCGACTTTCCCATGGAGTGATTTTTTCTCTCTTGGATTTCTTTTGTCATTCTTCTGTAGAAAAATTAAACACAATTTCCTTGATCATGAAATAGGTTTGTTGGAGTAAGTGCAAGTAGAGCTTATCACAAAGAAACTCCATTTCCTTCAAAAGGCAGTGACTCATCAGAAAATGTGATGATCTAGCAGAACCCTCATTTTTGATAAGGAAATAAAAAAGGCAAAAGGGGGGGGGCTGCCTGGATTTGGCTATTTGCAGAACCAACCCTTTTCTTTTTTGCAATGTATCCCCTCTCTACCACAGAAAAACAAGATTAGTGGCAAAAGGATGACTAAACAAATTGACACACTGGAATATCAGGGAAAGATTAACATTCCCTCTGCTTACACCTCTCAATTATGTAGTCCATCAACATGCTTGCTTGCTTGTTCATCCAATTAAAGGGCTTGAAACAAAATATTTCAAAATGGGGAACAGCTCATTATCTGAATGCTTATCCATTAAGGCAAATGTTGCAGCATTTTCTTTCTATTTACTGGAATTTGGTTATTTTGAGAAAAGTGTTTTGAAATCTACATAATGGGTGCATTTGGACATGACGATAAACCATGATTTATTGTGACAGGACCGGACGTCAGCGAGCTTCAGGGTTGTGCATGTCTCTCCTCAAAGGAAGTGTTTGGAAGCTTTTGTTTTTATTTTAGATTTTGCACAAATCTGACAATCTATGGTTAATCTTAATTATGTATTGTTTGCAATATGTCAATTTCAGGTCATGGATTGGGAAGCTGATTTATTTCAAATTAACTATACAGTTTAGAGTTCAGTCATAACATTAAACTGCTCTTTAAAAAAAAACAGAAGGGACAACTTCTGATCTTATGCTCATGCAGAAGTGGATGGCGATGGGGCTCACTCAGGCTTGTTTCGGTCAAGATTAACCATGGTTTATTATGAACAATCCCACACAGCCACAAACCTTATGGTGGTATTCTGAAAATCCATGAAAATGACAATTAAGCTGGAGAATTAACTCCAGTGAAGTGTTCCTCTCAGAACTCCTTTCTGAAAAAGGGAGGAAACATGCCTTTACATACTAACTCCTCATGTGCTTTCCCTGTGCCTGGTTCACAGCAGCAAAGTTCATTTTCAAACAGGGATACTGGAGCTTTGTCTGGAGCAAGGCACAGAGGGGGTGAGTGAATGAAAGCATGTATGTGTTTTTTTGAAGGAGTGGAGAACCGAGACACTGGACAGTTACCATGGGCAACCTAGCTTTGCTTCAGAGAAAACTACAATCATTTCCAAAGTTTGTGTTCATTTTTTCTTCCTTCCATTCTGCTTATCCAGAAGCTTCACATATTTTCAAACCAGCCAGCCAGCTAGCCAACCAACAAACCTAATCTTTTGTAACTAGCAGATTTTCAAAATCTTATAATTGGTCTATAATTCTGCCTTTAAAGCAAGGTAAGCAAGCATCACTAATACTGCCTTCAATAGATACCTTTCAGAAGTCCTGATCAAGACATATACCTAGGACTTCTGCAAGTAATTTAATTAAGACAACTGATCTAACTAACCTAGTGTTGCATTAACTATAGTGCTTTGTTTTGTTTTTTAATGTCATGGACATTGATTTTCAATGTAATTAATACACCTGGGGTTGAATTGCTAATATGGGTGCTAACACAGTAGCACAGGCATTATTCTCTTCTTATCATAGGGAAGCATGTTTAGTAGGGTTAACCCAACTAAATTAAACGTGATTTAAGTAGGCTCCACCAGATGCTGCTTTAAGCATGTGTCAAACAGGACATGGCGATGTTTGCTGCATTTTGCTATATGGCCTTTCAAGCCTTGAGTTGTAACCATCAATGCACTAGTAGTCGGTCTTTCATGCACTTGCTATCTATATTGGAGCAAATTCAACAAATTAAACTCTCATTATGGCTTGCAATAGTCCTCTAATCTTTCATCATGCCTTTTTCCATACTCACCGCTTCCATATTTCATCTCTTTTACACAAAACAGCAGCATAAAAAGCATCCACAGACAGTATAAAACGAGGACTTCTATTCACTTCACACAGATTCATTAAAACCTTGCCAGAGCAACTAAACAGTAGCAGTGACAGCTAATCACTTAAGGACTTATACATTAACCACATTTCTCTCGTTCCCCTCCCCACCCTATTTTCAGTAATAATGTTCAAGGCATGATTTAATAGAGAGACAGTCATTAAATACAGTTAACACATTTTACACCCAAGTTAAGCTTAGAAGTGAATGAATATTCACTTAAACATCCTAACAGTATAATCAGCTTGGGCATTTTAAAACAAATTGCAAGAATGCTGGTTTTAAAAGTTGAATGTTTCCAATTGCCCCGATATTCAGAGCACCTCAAAAGCTGGATAAAAGATTTACAGACACAACAACTGAGAATGTGAAGGGTGCTAATTAGAGGAATGGAACATTCTAGAAGTCATTTTTTAAGAGTAAAGGCCTCCTCTTTAATTTTTGTTAGAGCTGTATTTTGAAACGGAAGACATGGAACGCTGCTTATATAGAACTTGCATAATTCACAGACGTGTGTGTGTGTGGAGGGGGGGTGTATAGCCAAACGCACACAGCTCTTTATAGGTTTAAAATACCCAGAATTATGTACATGCTTCTGTCTCTTGTTCCCAGTGCCAGTTGGACAGCTTCTTAGACAATTTTCTATTCATTACTGAACTGTGGAAAGGAAACACAGAGGTAGCATTTTCCTTTTAAACCGTGCAATGTCTTATAGCCAGATTCCAAAGCCTCAAGGAAAAGAGGGGTTGTTGTTTTTTTCGCCTGCTAGACAAGCTGTCGTAATTGAAATGAAGTCTAATCAGACTCATTACTGTTTTCAGCAATTTGCACCACCAAAGATGCTTATTAGGTAACAGTGTTTAATAAACCGCTCTTTAGAAAACTACCAGTAATGAGCTCTTAACAGCCAATCTTTAGCGGGAATGTAATGTGAAAAGTGTTCCTAGCACTGAATAGATTTTCACATTTAGTAGTGTCATAATTAAGCTCGAGGAATTGGTGGCTGCTGTTAGATTTACTGCAATATAATCTATAGTCCTTCCGCCCCCCACAATATATTTGAGAACACAATCTTTATATTTAAGCAAAATTACAGTTAATATTTCCCCAGTAATTTTTAGAAGTATGTCAAGCTTTCGTAGAGCTTGATAACATAGCATTAACTCAAAGATTATTTGGTGTGTGGTGGGGTAGGAATTAGAGGAGACGTTTAGAAGGAGGTTTTCAGACATCAGGCATACATTTATTTCTTTATTTTATTCCCACTTAACCAGCTCTGCTTAGCCTTGTTTGCCTGTGTGCTGCAAAGAAAACCCAGTCACATAGATAATTAATAAATAGGCATGTCACTGGTTGAAGGAACAAAACTTTAAATTTACTTAAAATTTTAATTAACTGTATTTTTCCTGAGCAATACCTCAAGTGCCATCAACCCCTGGTAGTTATTAAGCACCTAATAGCCGCACTTGTAATACTTCAAAAGTAACATGCCAGCATATATTATTCATAAAAAATATAGCTATTAGTGAGATAGAGGGTTTTTTAATCACCAGAAACACCACGAAGACTCAACACTAAGCATACAGGGGAAAATCAGCTTTAAAAAGGAAAAAAAAGCAAGGGAATGCTTTTGACTAATTAAAACAAAAGTGAGAGATGCTTTCACTCCCATTATACTCCCTTGTTCTTAGGGATAACGGGCTCTCTTAGATTATAAACTGGAAACACAATGTGGACATGGGGTAAGTATACTTCTGGGCTCTCTGTTTAGAAAGATACCCATTTTAGGATACAGGTTTGTTTTGCTTGCTTAAAATTACATCCACTACATAGGAGATACTTGAAAAGGCATTGACGCTAAATGGAACTGAAATTAGCTCAGTTGACAAATAACGGAACTACAGACCAAAACAAAAAAAAAAAAAAAAAAAAAAAAAAAAAAAAGGAAAAAGAGAAAAGGAAGCATTCAGCCAACTTTAAATTCACTTTTAACAGTCATGGTAAGATATTAAAGAGAATTCCATTACTGAGCAATTCCCCTCGGAACACCTTTTAACATTTATTTTAGTCCCCAAACTTCAGTAATCCTAACTGGAACCAATAAGCCTGCTTATCTGTTTGGAACTTCCAAAATCAATAAGGCTATGAGTATTGAGACTGCCAAATTAATGCCAGTTCCAGCTGATTTTGTGGAATGTACCTTTTGCACCTAAAAAAAAGGAGCACAATCCGAACATTGCTTCTTATAGCTAACTGGTCAATCTGCCAGCTTCTTGGATCTGAACAGAATTTGTGCATAGATCCAAATAAGCCTTCCTCATCAAACTGGTGCATAATCCCAAACTTGTTAAAGGCTGCTTACAGATAGCAGAAGTTCACAATCTCTGCAGTTGCTCTGGAGCGCCTCCGCTTACCGTTTGAACACATCACACCGATGTACAAGTGAGAACCTAAACTCGTAAAATGCAAAACACATCTTATATTGTTGGCTTGCTTGTACTAAAATGTGTCCTCTCCAATGTCAATTGTTTATCGATAACTGCACCACTTTATTTGCATTTCATTTGGTCTATAAGAGGCCATAACTATGTTAGCTTGGATCCTTGCATATGGCTAACACATAGGTTCTGTTCATACTTCACTAGTAGCTTCCTCAGATCTTGGAACAGTTTTTGCAGAGAGCCAAAGGCAGATGGTAAAAGACGACACCTCTCTCCCTTCACTAACAAGAGAGGAGCACCTCTCATGCATTGCCCTCACCAGTGGAAGCAAACACCAGACCTCAGCCTCTGCCTTACTCCTTACTGCCAAACAGGAACAAACAACCATCCATATATGCATCTAGAGAGTATTCACTAGCATTTATTGCACACATATTGGGCTGTTCCTCCTGTGAGCATAAGCAAGCATTCATGGCTCCCCTTTTCCATTTTTATCTTGACAGGATCCCTGCAAGATAGGCTAGGTTAGATCATGGTGAATGCCCAACATCACTCAATGAGCTTCATGGCCTGAGCCTCCTGAATCCTAGCCCAGCCACACTATTGTTCATAGTTTTCTTGTAAGGAAGTGATAGCAGAGGCTCATTTTGTGAACATGTGGATGCAGTGAGTGCTCTGGAGGCAACCAAAGTCAGCAGCTTGCTACATGGACTGAGGGAAAAATGGCCACTGTTCATACAAGCCCATATCACTGACACCTATAAAGAGGGTGATCACCAGTGTCTCCTACATACAAAGCTAGCCATGATAAGTCCAGACACTTTCCACTGAGTCCCCTGTAATTTGGCTGATCAGATTCACCATGGGTCTTGCTTTAATATATGTGCTTTAGCAGACTCAATGGAGGTGTTTAAGAGGAGATTTAGCAGACACCATGTACCTAGGCAGGGAGGGGCACTGGCCACATTTCTCCTCCATATTCCTCCTCAAGGCACAAAAGCTATGCTCAATACCGAATGTGGGAATGTGAATGGCTTTGGTTTTCTGCCACGTGAATGGCAGAAAACCAACTGACCCCTGAATGTAGTAGAGACTTAACAAAATTGCCACTGAAAAAAATGAGGGTAAACCCTGGATTACACCTTCATGGTTCATCCTTTGGGACATGCTTGGAAAATTAATGGGCAATGCAATTCTTTTACTGGTCTGATGGAGAGCATGGCAGGGCAGTTAAAGGTACTAAAGGTTTCCAAGTATATTCCCTCAAGGCAACCACTACGCAGAGCGTTAGCAAATAATGCTAATGCAGCAATCTGAGTTAAAGAGGTACGCTTGCCCAAATAAGAGCAAATCCTGTTTAATATTTACACAAGTTTGTTTGGGAAAGTATTTGAGAGGAAAATTGAAGGCAGAGTTTCCCTAATTTATACTTTGTGAGGCTAGCAGTGAGTGGGCTGAGCAGATGCAACTGGGGGCAGACATGAGAATGATGCAAAACCCTAAACCGCCTTGGAGTTGCTACGCCCAGAGTCTGCCACAGGGATGCCTGCCTCACACACCAGGTCTCTGAATAAGCATAGGAGTCCTTAAGAATCCATCCTCCAACCTTGGCTTTAAAACCCAATTTCACTGGGAATCCTGGTTAGTACCAATGGCTAGCAAAGGTGCATACATAACAGTATGTGAAGTTTAAGCTGGGAATTCACGTGGTTAATGCTGGCTCTGCATCAAATGAGGGGACAGGGAAGGAATGCATGAATCCATGGTGCAGCCCCAGGCAGCTACCAGCATGGCCTTAGAGATCTGAAACATCTGCACCGAGCTGTTTCCTGGATGACCGACATTACACAAGTTGGGCTGAGTTCAACCCAACATTTCCCATCTAAGTGGAGTCATACTTTTCTTTGTGCATATTGCCTACTTTTGGGTTATCTGCATTAACTTCTCCAGTATCTCAGTAGGCCTTTCCAGCAGTTATCCAGGTTCACCAAGAGGAAAATTGAGTCATATGAGGTGAGGCAGGATGTTATGCCCCTCAAAGATAAGCCTTCCCCGCCCTAGCACTCAACAGCACGGCACCCTCGCACTTTTGGACAAAAACTCCTTGCATTCCTAGCCATGCCAGATGGGAGTGATAGGAATCAAAGTCCAAAACAACTAGAGGGTACCATGTTGGGGAAGCTCCTTAGATTTACTTAGCTTCTTAGAATTACAGCATCAACACCAGAGAGGAAAAAAAGCAGTTCATTTAAGTGTCCCGTCTGGCCTCCACATGAAGCTATCCATTTTCTGTGAAATCTGTATAGATTCAGCAATAACACAGACTGGCTTGATACACACATAAGATTTTCCAGTTTCTTAACAATAGGTGAGTTCTCGTGACAGCAACCCACCTTGTGAATAAACAAGAGCGGGTTGTTCACAGAACAATCCAATATGTTCACAAATAAGTCAGGCTAACTGTGGGTTACTCTAGTGTTCCAGGGCCGTCCATCGCAGATCCAGTCCAGAACAGAATTGGAACCCTGCCCTGGCTATACTTCCCCCTTGGACAGAGAAATGCACACAGATTTTGCAGCTGTATATTTCACTGTCCCACAAAATTGCTCAAATTTGCTAGACAGGTTGAAATGAAAGAACCCTTTCTTTTGACAGCTGTCAAAGAAAGTGCTTGTGAAAAAGGGTGGGATTTAGCTCTCTGCTTTCCTTGAAGTAACTAGAAGCTGGAGGGAATATGAACTGTCAGGAGTGTCTGTGAAGGACTAGAGGAAAAGTGATGAGCAAAGATGTGCACATTTCTGTGATTGCTACCCACCTCCCAATTGGAATCAGTGATGGTTGCTTCAAAGTGCCTCTTGGGCTGTTCCTGAGGGCAGCACTGGCAAAATTGCCAAGAATGGCAAGGGATTCTTTTTGCTGCTCTTGCCAAGAAGCTGGCTTGCTGCTTCCTTTATCCCACAAAGCAATCGGTCTCTCTGGTTTGGATAATACAACAACCCATCATGAGTTCAATGAGCCTACAACATGCAGTGGGTTGTCAGGATGGCTTGTTGCCCTGTGGGAAGTGCTCTTAGTTCAGAAAACACTGTGGCTAGTTACTCATGATGGATTGCTGTGTTGTGAGAACCCAGTCAATGACTGGGTGATCAGAAGGACTCTTCAGGCTTGCATGCTTTATTTCCAGTCCATTGTTTGGCTTCATTTACTGTCCCTTTTTCATTGGTAAGTAAGGCCCTGGGATGGTGGTAGTCATTGGGGGAAAAACCCATAGGACATACTGCTATTTATCCAAATATTTATGTCTGGTCTTGTTCCAGTTCTTTGGACTTGGGTATATAACTATAGGCCTTTATTTCTATTTAATTATAAAAGCTATTTCAAAATTTACACTGACGGAAAGATAGAAGATAAATAGATATCTCAGCATATAGATACCTGTGTTCTTTTGTTAATGCAAATCCTGTGTTCTAGTAATGAATATGAGGCCACCCTAGCTGGATAGTGTCCATATCCCCCAATCCTAGTTTTCCCACCCGGAGCTCCTTTTTTAATTTAATTTAATATTTAATTTAATTCAATACAAACATTTGTATCCCGTCCTTCCGACAGCGCTCAGGACGGCTTACATAGTATAAAATAGTACAATAATACATTGAAATAGTACAATAATAAAACCACAGTTATTAAAACCATATAAAACTGAACCTCATAAACTAAAAAGAAAAGGAAGGGAAAAAAGGAAGGTGGAAAATGAAAAGTGTGACTGTGAGGAAAGAAAGAAAAATCTTAAAACATCTAAAACCCTTGATTATTAAAATGATGGTTAAACAAAAAGGTCTTGACCTGGCACCGGAAGAGGTATAATGTCAGCACCAGGCGGCCCTCTCTGGGGACCGCATTCCATAGTCTGGGCGCCACTGCGGAGAAGGCTCTCCTCCAGGTAGACATCCTCTGTGCTTCCTTCAAGGAGGGTTCCTGGAGCAAGGCCTCCCCGGCCGATCTTAAGGGGCGTGAGGGCATATAGGGAAGAAGGCGATCCTTCAGGTATTCTGAACCTAAGCCTTTTTTACTTGCAGGAGAGCCAGTGTGGCGTAGTGGTTAAGAGCATGGGACTGGAACTCAGGCAATCTGGGTTCTAGTCCCCGCTCAGCCATGGAGCCACCTGGGTGACTTTGGGCCAGTCAGACTCTCAGCCCAACCTACCTCACAGGGTTATTGTTGTGGGGATAAGACGGAGGAGGAGAATGATGTAAACTGCCTTGAGCCCTTTGTAGGAAAAAGGCAGGATATAAATCAGGAAAAAAAAGATGGGCACAGAGAAACTCTACCACCACCCAGGACATTCTAGAAAGATGTTTAGACCTTCACATGCCAAGCATTTCCATTACCCAATATATACAAACTAGCACTCCTTATGTTCATGTTGTTGATTGTCCTCTTTTTATTTGAAAAACAAACAAGAGCAACAAAAGTTATTCTTTTTTAATCTCTCCCCTCACTCTCCTAATTTCTTCCTTCTGACCTTGATGACCTGTTGGGTTATTTGAGGGTTGTGCAAACTGAAGCAAGGCAGGTTCAGATGATACAAGAAGCAGTGCTCAGAGAGATTAATACTTTCTGGCACATACCACCAATGTAAACAAGAGACAATAGCTTCTTTAAATAAGCCATGGTGGCGTGTTCTGGTCATCCAAACAGGGCCATTCCATGCTTCTGCCTGGCCTCAGGTTGATTTGTGTAAGATGAGGGGGTGGGAAGAATGGTTTTTTCCCTCCCAGCATACCAGGAGTAATTCCCTGAGCATGCAGAAACCTCATCTACAGCTCCATTTTCCTCCCTAATTCTTAGACACATAATTACTAAGCTTGTTATCGCAAGTAACAAGTAGGGTGGAACAAAGCACTGCAGTGTATTACCAATCTTGAGGAGGAGCATGGCAAGAACAGCCTTACAGTGATGGCTGAGAATCTGAGTCTTGCACAAGAAAAAGAAGAGTATGCTAACCGTCTGGAAACCCATCCCCACTGTGCCAAGAGCTTGGACATCAAGCTGGCTGCCAGCCACCAACCTGGGAATGCTGTTGCTATACAGCAGAGCAAGGAGGGCTTGGAGATGGAGGAAGGGGAGCGTTACCTCTTTGCACTGAACCCTTCCCATACAGGGGACTTTTAAATTCCACCCTTAGTCCTCTCTCCAGGGCAAGATACTATAAGCAAGACTGGAACCCATGGGCCACATATGTGGCCCACTACGTGTCCCCCGCCCCCCGGAACTCCTCCCTTCAGAGACGACTGGGAAAGAGGGCATGCAGGGGAAGCCATTGCTGCCTGCCTCCTTCCTGCCTGACTCACCTCCCAGCCACAGACTAGAAAGACATCCTAGGAGGAGGATTCGGGGACAATTTTCTGCGTACTCTTCTGAATGTGACTGGGGTCCCAATAGCCTGACCAGGTTAGGAAAGTGAATGTCTCTCTTTCCTCCCAACACTCTCCAGGTCAGGGTAAGGGCAGGGGAACTTATGTATGTATGTATACATGTGTCTGCACACCCAGGCACACATGCATATGTGGCCCCTGGTCATACATCTTACATCACTTGTAGTAGCCCTTTTGGCTGAAGAAAGTGTCAACCACTAGTATAAAGTGTTTGGAGTTTGAGAAGGCAAATTATTCTTTTCTCTCTGTTAAGACCCTCAATGTTATATTGTCCTACACCGGTGCAGAAATTCACAGTCATTCACTCTATATCAGTAAAATTATTTCAATAAGAAGGTGAAAGCATATGTTTGATGGTAAATACTCAGCACACTGTTCATATTTTATAGGATGTAAATATAATACTAGTTTTGTGAATTAAGTGAATTAAAATTCACTATAACCCTAAACAGACCTCCTCCAGAAAAGCTGTACAGGTATATAGTATTACAGTAAGTGCAAATTGAAAAAGTGTATTTTGAATACATTTCTTTGCTAAGAGAGGATGAGAACACAGAAAGATATAGGGCTGGACTGCTCATGATATGGTCCCCACCATCCATTTCACTGAAGGAACTGCAGCAGGCTATGGGATTCCCTCAAACAGCATCACATAATCTACCAGATACAGCTGTCCTCCATATCTGTATTATAGGATCTTTTTTCCTTTCTTTCTATTTGTATCACCTTGATTACCCTCTATCTCAAAGTTGCACCAAAGCAGAGAAAGCAAGATTGGAGAGAGAAGAAAAAAAGGAACTACAACAAAATGGAAAGGAGGAAGAAGCTGAAAGAGAGCGAGCAAGCACACAAGCAAGAATAAATTTCTATTTTATATATAATATAACAAATACACAAGGATTACAATATCTGACTCATAATACGCATTCATACACACGGACCTACACACATATATATTCAGAGTCAGCCTGTGCTGTACTTACTGTGCAGTTCTGTGCTACAAGCAAAAGTTGTATAAATGGGCCTGGAAAGGAATTTTTGGAGTGATGGCTACAGAACTTGGGAAACTGAAAACCAAGGAGCCTTGTTGGTTGAATGGCTGACTTTCAATTCCTTTGCATTTGCAGGTTGACCTCAAGAATAAATTAACACTGGGAATTCACTCTTCTCTGTGTAGCTATTTGGGCACATGGTCCTTAACTTCTAAAAATGCTTACCAGCTCCTAGTGTGTGCTAAGACTGTACCTTTACTAGAGTGCACAAATCTGATTTTAAGAACTTCCTTGAGAGAATACAGGATTTCTCGATCTGAAACAAGATTTGAAGCACTGTCGCAAGTATAGCTTAACATCAAATATTCTAAACTTTTATTGTGAAGATGGCTGTTTTGCAGAACTTGCTTTTATCCTGCTACAAAATGATCCATACACAGAATATAATCAAAGAGCGGTATATTTCACCTGAAAAATACTGCAGATGTATCAGAAGTCTCTACATCCCAAACCTGGTAATCTTTTGCCCTTATACTTTCATGGAGAGTAAAAGGTAGTAAAACTGAAGTCTGTGTGGATCAAACCCTGTCTAAAGCACATCTAGATGACTGTTTATAGTAAACTGAATTGTGCTGATCATCTTAACTTTGGAATTGAAGGGGTTCTGCGTATGTCTGTGTTTTTCTTTTAAGCCACAGAATTGTTCTGCATTTCAATGAGTACATATTCCTTAGAATATTTTATGGCAACAAGAGTTGCTGCTGTCAGGTTAACCATCAGCAATTGTTGTATTTTAGAAAAGCTGCTTCTTTGATTTAGGAAGGCTGATTATAGTGAAATTGGAAATAATTTTTATTTGTGGCAGAAACGGTTGTGAAAATATAGGACTGACCTTTGGTAAAAAAAAGCCCCCGTATGATTTTAGGAACCCCCAAATTCAAAATTGGCACATCCTTGGAAAGTGTCAGTACATGGTTTACTGCATTTTTATCCCACATTTGGGACAATTATTGTCTTCCAAAGTAGTTCACATCAAGAGAGAGTGAACAGGCTCCACTATCAGCCTTGCAAGCTACAATAACACAGTACACTAGAGAAAGTGGTGGAAAAAGAAAGAGGGGACAGGCTGGGGAGCTCAAAGCAGGCATTTAAACCCACTTTGGTCCAGCTGACCTTCCCTTGCTGGTGTTCCAGCTTGAATTAGATTCTTGTTCTCTCAGCAGATAGATGGGCCACAGCGTCATTTCCTTCCTTCTGCAGTCTAAACTTTGCAGGAAGTCAAGAGTTCTTTCTGGCAGGGGGGGGGGGGGGGGTAGGGAAGAGTCTCTTGCGGCAGCTCCCTCTCTGTCCAACGGGTGGGTCAGGCTGGTCTTGGTTTGATGTCATTCCTGGGAAGCTGGCGGGGGTGGAGGGGGTGCCTGGCTGACAGCAGATGCTGGAGCGTGCTTCTTTCCTGATTGCCCCAGAAAATATTTCAAAATGTTTATTATTTACAGAAAAACAGTGAAGTTGTTGAGGATCAACCATTTGCAGAAGGGTTAAATGAGAAAGCTTGCCTCGCCTGAACAGAAAGGTATGCAATCTTGCAAACAGTTGGAGGGCATGGGCTGATATTTAAAGAGGTAAGGTTGCACCAAGGTAGCTTTGATGGGCTACTTTATGTTGAGGATAACCAGCTATGACATTTCTTTTAAAAGGTCTGGATTGCTAAAGAGAGGGAATACCCTCAGTGCATGGATGAGAGCTGTTGCCGAGCATGGCTGGGTTTTTAATATTTTGACTGTTTTTGAGGGAAAGACAGTCACGCTAGAAATGTTTTTGTAATAAGTCTCTAGCAAGTACTGAGCATTTCTAAGATCAGTTACAAAGCCTACTTTTAAAATGATTAAACTCTTTCCCCTCATGCTTTCAATGGCATTCTGCTTTGTAAGGTTCTAGTGCCACACAAACTATGAATTCAGAACTACCCCTAATACAATAGAATTAGCTCTGGCTTGCTAGAAATGTCAACTTTACCTTCTTTACAAAGCTGCCCTTTCTCCCCATAATTATGAATTCCCTCTAAGCTTCATTTCCAAATGCTACTAAGTTGGGTGCAGAATAAACCATGCATTCGTTCCTTATCATTTTATTTTTCAAAGACAGATACAGCTAAGCCCATATTTTATCAGACTGTTCAAATGGGGAAGCCATCTCTTCCAAGGTGGGCCGAGTGAAGCATGTATGCAAATTATTTTAAGAACACACATTTAATACAACCCATGGATTGGCAATGAGGTTTCCTAGCATTCAGGATTGCAGTAAGGGTAGAACCACTGCTATCTTGTTTCTCTACCACACCAAACCTGAAGTATTAGTTCAAAGTTTGGGAAAGGATCCCTAATTACAAGTGCTACCCTGCCCTGTGTCTGCAGGGTATGTTAGTCAGAGGACAAAGAAAGAACTGCCAGGATCCTTCAGAACCTCATAGTTACTGCCCCTTCACAACTTTACGGCTGCCTTCTGGGAAGATTTCGAAAGCGTGCTTCTTCTTTTAAAATTAGAAACTGTCAACTGTAATGCAACCCAGACTTCTTCCACCCTGGTATAGCCCCAAACATCTGGAAGACGAGACCCATGGTTGCTGACCATTGACCATGTTGGATGAAGCTGATGAGAGCTTAGCTCCAAAACACTGGAGGGCACCAGGGTGGGAAAGACCTGGTAAACAGAGGAGAATTATACACATACGCCTTTGATTCAATATGCAAATTCTGGATCAAAGTTCCACTTAAATTAAAAGGTCTCCTAATTATACTGCTCCCTAAATAGAATTTGTACCTCAGTCCTAAATATTTATTGGGATGTAAAGTTTGCTGCATTTCAGATTCAGGTGCCGAGCAGGTTGCACTTCTAAACTTGCTTACTTGGCACTAAATTCAATAAAAATCAATGAGATTAACCTCCCAGGTGAGTATGTTGGTAGGGTCAGGAAGTATCTTTATTTTAGGCAAACAGAATTCAGTGCAATCATACAGGGCTGAGATGAACTTAAGAAGAGGAATACCACCTTTGTGCCTACAAATGGAACCTTGAGTATTCTGATTTTTAAAGTCTCTCTTACAAAAGGTTCCAGTAATGATTTTCAAACTTTCCAAAACAGATTTGCTTAGTTAGTCTCCTGTAACAAAGGAAATCAAACTGAAATGAAGAATAATTCTCAGTGTTGACTGCAGGCATTTAAGATTTAATGGCAGCCCACGTCTCCTCAGTGCCTCTCACGGAGAAGAGATAATGCATGTGAAGAGAAACAAAATTGTAGGTTTAGTCATGTCAAAACTTGATATATGCCAAAATAGAGATCTGAGGTGTCAGTAATAGCAAAATAAGTGACAAGTGTTAAACTACCCAACAGAAGTAAATTCTGTAATTATTTACCTCTCTGTAGCTATATCAGTGTGTGTTAATCTGTTGCGCACACCCATAGTTAAAAGCATGCTAGACACCAAAATAGAATGCCTTCGCTCCCGATATATTCAGGCATATGCTAATAGTGACTTACCATTCATTGCGATATGACTTTTGGCCAGGGGAAAAATGAATAAGAAAACCGAAGTGCTACATTCTGTAATGCAAGTAAACAAAGCACCAGCCATGAGGGCATTGGCTCAGTATGCTGGAAGCTCCAATATACCATCATCTGCAAATGGACAACTTTAATTTGATTCCTGGCACTGTGGGCCATGCTGAGAATTCTCTCTCTTCCCAATAGGGGTTTGCTCTTTTAAGCATTGCTCCCTGAAGGGAAGGAAAAACCAGAGAAAGGATTTCCAATGACCCAGCACAGATGAATGGATGTGTCAATGGTGAATATTGGTTAAGCTTTGAAATAGGGAATCCTGCAGTGGTCGCTCAGATTCATCCCCCCAATAGTGACTGCCACTGTGGACTTCAAATGCTGTAGGAGCCTTTAGGGGACAGACCATAAATGAAAAACATCAATAAAATGGTTTCATTAAAAAAAGAGAAAGAAATAATAATAAGGGCATTTTTCTGACTCCACACTTTTGAACATTTCCCTGGGTAATTTTATCAGAGATGTTCATTTTAAGAGTAGCCTAGGTATTCTTATAATTTACATGAAGCTCAATGGCTCTTACCCAGCCTGTCCATGCTAATTGCTAATGAAGCAATTTAATGCATCCCCCCTTTTTTCGTAGCCTTGCTGTAATTCCAGTCATGCAGTTGCTTGGCTGCATTCTCTCTGAGCGTCTTACTCATTTCTCTTCTTATTAGCTTAACAGAAATCCAAAAACTAAAGCAAGCAGCGGCAATTTTCATTTATTCCAGACTCGATCATCTCGCAGTTGGGTTAAACATACACAAAATACGCTTCCTGTTCAGCATGCTTCATGGTTAGCTTTCCTCCAGTTATCAATCAATCACTCGTTGGCATGATATAATTTCCCAATCATACTAATATTCATGCTTTTATCACTATTAAACCCAGAGCACACACAATTCAATAAGACAGAAGTCTAATTATTTAAATATGGTGTAGTACAGCACTTCTCTAAGGCCATTTATTTTATGAGTTTTTCTCCCTTTTAAAAAATTTATTCTGTAAAGCTAAAAAAAATAATAAACATTATCGTAACCCTCCAAATAAATAGTGCTTGCTCTTTCCATTTTCAGTAATGATAGCATTTTGCCTGTTTTCATACCAAATTAGAGTTCTCCCAATTTCCAGTCAGAATAGTTCCATTACATGGGCAGTGAGAACCTAAACAGGCATTTTAGCTGCCGCTACACTGAAGAATCTTTTGCTTGCTGAAGCTCTTACATGATTGATAATTAGGAACTGGTTCATTTGTTACAAAGGAGGATGATCATTTGTATCTCTTGTTTCCACACTTCCCCTGCCTCGAATGTGAGTAGTGTGCATCTCATTCAAAGTGAGATCTGCGCATTTTAGAGGTCATCTCATACTTTTCTCTCTGCAACTATGTAATATATGCCCCAGTACGGAAGTGTGGGAATGCCATGGGTGATCTGACATCTCTGGTGCAAGGGCAGAGCTGTGTATGTGAAATCCTGAGGCTCTGCAAATCCTTTCCAATCTATAACTATATAATCAAGGGCAAAAGATAGTGAGGAACGCTATGTCTGCTCACAGCCTGGGGTTCAGTTCCAGAACCAGCAAAATGGTATTACAGATGAGCCAGAGATGTGCTGGTTCTCTGCTCATATATATTATATTGTTGGAATTTGTTGGACATCACCCTGAATTGTCCTGGATACTGTCCTGATACATTCCAGAGCTCACAGTTTCCAACTCTGTCAGGTACATAAAGGCTCTGGAACACTGCAAGCTTTGCAGAAATCCTTTGGTATACGGAACCGCAGCAACAGGAGTGTTTCTCCGTGAGTTGGGTAACATGCAAATGCCTACATGATTGCCATGTCATCACCTAGTTGTCTAACTCATGAAGGTACCTTTGAATTGGGCCATCAAACAGCCTGGTGAGGAAAACGATCCAATCTTAAAGGGATTGTTTACCTACCTGGTAGATCAGTGAGTCAAAACACCAGACTAAAATATATCTAACCACCCCCTACATTATGGCATTATTTTGTGTACTAGACCAGACTATGCCTTCAGAGCTGTACTGCATTTTCATGTGCACATACAAGGGTTTTGTGTGTGTGTGAGAGAGAAAATGAAAACATGTGACAAAAATGGAACAATTTGTACCCTTCTAGGATACTACATGAGCCACTGTGGCATACATTCTTTTCTCTGCCAATGTAAGTTATTAGTATACTAATAATTTCCCAGTTACCATGAGTTTTAAATTTTTATTCCCTTTGAAATGGAAATTATACACCTATTAGTGAAGATTTAACTATTTTAACAGAAGAATAAGGGTTGGACTTACTATTTAGATATGTCATAGCAGTACTATCTTGGAAAGTATAGTTCTAATTTTTGCCTTGTGCATATATACAATGACTTGAATATTGTATTATGGTATAAAAGCAGATTTCTATATGACTGAAAAGATTAAGAAGTATATGTGAAGCATCATGTTAGCACAGTTCGTATAATTTTGCAATTAAGCTGAAAAGCTACATTGGTCTTTCAACAAAGAATACACACTGGAAGGTAAGTACAGCGATTAGGTGGTCCAACCCTATCAAAGGCAGCTCGTAAGCTTCTTGCAAGCTTTAATACTATTTTGTTATCAAGTTGTTTTATCATACTATCCACTTTAAAGTATGCTGGTACACTGTCTTTTTGCCTTTATTTGAACCATCTTTGACATATACCTGGAAGGTATTGATTGAGGTTCTACAATCTCCCTGAAATTTGTTCAGTGCATGCTACATTGAGTCTCTGGTTAAACTTCTCATTTTCACTTCTGATTATTATATTGCATTTATATCCTGCCTTTTCCCTACATGGACCTTCTCAACACCATTTTATCCTCACAACAACCCATGGGGTGTGATAAGCTGAGAGTGACTGGCCCCAAGTCACCCAGTGAGCTTCATGGCCGAGCAAGGACTAGAACTCAGATCTCCCAGGCTCTCAGTCCAGCATTCTCACCACCACATCATAGAATCAAAGAATAGTAGAGTTGGAAGTGACCATAAAGGTCATCGAGTCCAACTCGCTGCTGTTGCAGGACACCATGTTACTAGCTTTCACACTAGCTTTCTTCATCAAATCAAATCAAACCAAATCAAAAGGTGGTGTATCTAGACAGACACAAGCTCCAGCTTCTCTTTGCCAAGCCTTTTCTACTTTCAAAGAACTCAATGGCTCCTCTTCCTTTTTTTTTTTTTAACTTCACTTCAGTTCACACCACTTTACAGGCCGGGTTATACTAAATTTTGACACAGCACAACTTTAAAGTTCTGTTTAAATCTTAGGTGGATAGTGTTAAGTTGCCTCTATTTCTGTGTGAATCGGTGTTATTTGCGTTGAGTGTGGTAGGACTTGCAGCTGTCCGAGCAGATCTTTTCTGGCTCAGGGCTCTCCAAGAATAAGAAAAGGACAAAAGAGGCCCATGGAAAGGGCAGGGTAGATGTAAAGAACCACATGCACAGTCAGTCTTCTTAGAGAAGAGATCACACACAGAGGCTGATTAACCTTTCTGAAAATACACAAGGCTACTCCAGGAGTACTGAGTACTTCCAGATGGATGGCACCCAGCACTATTAAACTGGCATTGTGAAGCTATTCTGTCTTTTTGCCTTAAACAGATTATGTGTAGAAAGAGAAAACACAGAAGAAGCAGTGGGAAGCACAAGAGGATTGCAAATGGAAGATGACTTCTTTTGAATCCCATTTAAAATTTTCTGAATGAGGCAGGATGGTTGCATGATAGAAGTCTAATCTGACAGTGTTTCTTATCTATGAAACAGTAAGCTATCAGCTGGGATCTAGAGCTGCATTAGGAAAGCTCAAGAGATTGGGCATGTTCTATTGGATTTAAAAACAACAATGCTAAAGACTGGATTCCTATTCCCAGTCACAAACTACTTTTGAAATCCTCGTTTCGAAAAGTGACTTTGCGTGTGGTACAGTTCTAGGTAGCCTTTAACCAGGTTCATATGATCAGGGAGGAATTAAAAAATTAATTACCACTGTGGGTTGCTGTGACATGTGAACCGAGCAAGAGTTCCTTGTTGTGGTGACTAACAAGCTACTGAGAACCCATGGGCTGTTGTAGGGTTCTGGGACGGCGTCTTGACCACAGTAATAAGCCATTCTCACCGGGTTTGCATGACACAGCAAGCCACACCAGGAAGATGTGTTTCCCTGGCACACACAAACCACTGTGGCTTATTTCCTCTCTGTGGTCATGTGAACAGAGCCACTAGTCACCCTCGCTGGCAGCTCTCTCGCATATTCCCAGGTGTCTCCTCAAAACTATGCAGGGAGCTGAAGTGAGTGCAAGAAAATGGCAATAATTGTTCCAGCTGTTTTACTTGTTATTCAGATCTCAGCACAAGGGAGGCCTCTCTCCTAGGCCCCCTGGCAATCACTCCATGCTTGAAAGGAAAAGAGAGGGGAGGGTGGAGCATGCAAGCTGGGCTGTCCCCATCACTCTAAGCTACCCTGCATTATGATGTCCAAATGGAGACAGAAGTAAGTGTGGATAAAGCTAGCCAGATGAAACCTGTATTGTGTTACTGAAACAATAAATAATACAGATGGAACCCACAGCTAAAGATTGAGGCATGACATGCCGCTGTTCGTGGTTCTAGGCAGGCAATTGTTTTCTGTACTTCTGCAAACTTTGGAGTTTCCTCTGCTGATACCTCCCTCTTGTGCAGGAATGCTGCTGTTTGGAATGCTTCTATGATTCATACACAGAATGAGTGTTCAGTTAGTATGTAGGATATCCCAGAAAAATATGACCATCTCAAGTTTCTTTCTGGATCAGAATCAGTTTCTTAAAGATTAAGAGCTTATTTGGGTTTCAGAGAGCAGAAGATTTCCCCAGACTGAAAAAGGTTTCCCTAGTCTTTTGCACAATAACTTATTATTCAGCTTAATACTCGATTTGTTTATTCATATACCTGGCTCTTTCACATGCTGCTCAAGAAGTGGAATCTGAAGTAGGCATGCTGATTGAAGAGTCCTATTTGTCTACCATATACATAAATGAACAGTAATTATCTAATACAGCAGAATGTCTTCCATAGTTACTTGAAATCATGTTTCTATTTACATTTATATCTCATCTTTGTATTAAAACATCCAAGGTCACTTACAGCAAGACAATATACAGTAATAAAAAATACCAATAAAACCAATGAATAAGCAATCTAAAGACTAAATCGCAGGAGCAACTGAGACAATTTCAGTGAAATAAGGCAATCCACTGTTCAGTAATGGAGTGAGGCAGACCTTGCTTGGGAGGCTGTTCCAAATCTTGGTCATCTCAACTGCAAGCGCCCTGTGTGGGATATCCAAACACTGTGTCTCCGATGATGGCAGTAAGCCAGAGCAGAGCCGCAGAAAACGAACAAAGTTTCTCAGCAGGATTATGAGGAGAAAGTCAGTTCTTGCAATATTCTGACCCCAGGCTGTTTGGGGACTGATACTGGCAAACCCAGCACATTAAATTAAACCCACAACCAAATCCACATCTTGTGAAGTGTAATATGTTCTGATTAACTGGCTTTAGTTCAGACTGTGAAGGCCACACTTTGACTCAACTGAAACTTCTGTGCCATTTTCAAAGACAGCCTCACATAAAATAGTTTACAATACACGTAGTCCTCCTGTTACAAATGTCCAAGTTAAGAAGAACCCCTGCTTACAAACAAGCAAACCCAGAAGTCCCACCTTGTCCTTGAGTGGTAAATGGGCCCCTGCAGATGTTGGGAGACAGGCAACAAAGAAGGGAAGAATAGGAAGGGAAGGAAGGAAGGATGGAGTCCCATCTCCATCATCATCCAGTTAATGTTAGGCTTATTGTTATCTCAAGAAGTGTTGCCTTTAATAATATTTTTACTAATTTTTCTATCTGAACTGTTTTAAGAACTATACTGTATACATATACACAGATTTTTTCTCTCCTCCCCCAGTACCTGTAGTTTCTTATTAATGTATTGTTATCATTATTTAAGTATTTAAGATGTTTCAGTGTATATGGAAATGGATTCTTAAGTTTTTTATATGCTTTTCATACATGTGATCTGACTTTGATAGAAATTTGACTTAAAGACAATCGCAGGAATGGAATTCATTCTTAACCAGGTCACCAGGTGTAGTCTAATCTGGAGGTGACAGGAGCATAAATGACCAAAAAGGGCAAAAACTGGCATTAAAAATGAAGCTGGCAAAACACACTCCTCGCAACCACAAGAAAGACAAAGCAGTTTCAAGATGCTGGAAAAATGTGTGTTTTATTCAAACAAAATCCCAACATGTCCCAGCCCTGTTTTTTTTAGGGCCTTCAGCTACAGAGATCACATGAATGACTTACAAGACCGAAACATTTTGGGCTTCCCTTGGAATAAAGCACTCTTTCTTCTGGGATCTTTTGAAGTGGTTGTGCAGCAGGGGCTCACAATTTATTTATTTTTTTTAACATTTAGTGTTCCTCAGCCCCTAGCAGCTGGCCATCTAAAACCAGAGCCTTCACAGCATCTCCATCTTATCCATCCCCTGCCCTAAGACCTGCAGTGAATGTGAGGGGTCTTGACAGATCCTCACAAAAGGCCCCGGAACAAAACAGGAGAGGGAGGGAATCGCCACCCCCTCAAGTCTTCACATACGAATCTACTCAGCCATCCAGTTCACTGGATAACCTCGAGCCATTCATACTCTCTCAAGTAACTGGGAAAATCAAGCACCTCATAAAAAGAGAAGATATAAATGTGATGAATGAATTAAATAAAAATAACCTACTCTGAAATAAGTTCCATAAAAATCAAATCAGTGGAGCTTATTTTTGAAAAGGCTTTGAACTCTTAATCAGGGAGAGTAACAGTTACTGCATTAGTCCCTCATGCTGAATATGGTTCTTCCTACAAGAACTGGCCACACAGACTCCATGTGGGCAGTTCAATTAAAAATAAATTAAAAATGAGATCCAGATTCATATACCTCTTCCTTACCCTTACTGAAACCCACTGCCCATGACACATCCAGAACTTCTGCATTTACATGAATGTGAAAGCTCTGCTTGAAAACTGGTCCAAGGACAGGACAGCCAGATTTCCTGGCTGGGTGTTGCTGTTTATGTTTTGCAAGGGTGTGAAGGATGCACAAGCCAAGATGGGCTCCCTATTGCACAGTCTGCACAGGTTCCATCTGGGGGAATCTCATCTCGATAGGCCCTTCGTCCCAATGCTTTGCTGTAATGTGGCAATTTCCCATTCACACGGCAGGGAAAACACTTGCCCACACTTTGGACAGAAACAGGGCCTGGGAGGTTCTTCTCCCAGTCTTCCTGTGCATGGTGAATAATTCAGGAGAATTCAAATGAGACGACTTCCATTTGTCTCCTTCTTCCTCTTCAGACTGCTTGACAGGCACTGCTTAAGTGTCACAAACCCTCAGTCATTAGCTGTAACAGCGCACAGATGGAATAGTATTTGCTCTGTCATTGGCATTCAATTAGGGTGATGCCAGCTCTAAACATTAAGCCAGTTAAACTACGCTTTAGGCAAAGCATAGCCCATAATTTGAGCTTGTAAATGATTACTTGCAATCCTGATTTATCTGGTGTATAATGCAAGGTATGTATTAGATTTGTACATATAATTACATATAGAAAACGAATGGCAGCCGGGACTTAATTTTTTTTCAGGAATAAAAGTAGTGGATGGAACTCCAAAGCCATACAGTCTTAATCAGAATAAATAAATGTGTGTTTTTAAAATCCAGATGCCAAAGAAAATTCATCTTAACTCTAGATAAGTGAATGAAGCAGACTGGGGTAGAGGGGTGGCATTGTGGGTCTTTAGTTTTATGGTTATAATTCTCTACTTGTAACAGTGCCCACATCCAAAGACTGAATCTCCAGTTTCCCAATGTCCCCAACTCCCCCTCAGCATTCCCCTGAAGCCTGAAGAGAATACAATGCAGTTTTGCCACAGGCAGTCTTCTATTATTCGGAGAAATGAAGGCTGAATTTTCTGTATCCACAGATACTGGATGTTCCTTTCTAAAACTAATTTCTGGATTGTACCCAAGCCTACTGACCACCCATTCTACTTCATTTGTTAAAAGCAATGATGTTTGAACATGTATTAATAATAAAATGCAATGGTATGGTAGAGTCAAGAAATTATATGTCATAAGCACTTAGCTTGAGTCATAGATGAGCACTGATATACTTCTGAAACTTGCTTAGTGGACCAAAACTGCAGCAAGTTGCAGAAGCTTTATCACTATATGCAATTAAGCCTCAGTCGGAAAATCAGCTCTTTCAAGTCATGTGTCCAAATTCCTACAATCCACCTATACAAACGAGCATGATGTTTAAGATACACCCATGGTTTGCAAATACTATTCATCCCCCCGTTGATTCCAGCTGCCCACTGCTACCACAGAAGCAGCAAACACTGATTGCCAGATAATCAGCAACACTTCTTCAATGCATTCGTACCACTGAGCAATCATGCACACAACTGATCATTTATATGGTATTATGATCTACTTGGAACTACCTGGAAGGCTTGAGCACTACAGTCTTACCGACTGACCACACAGTTGGGTGGGCTTACTATGAAAACCCTGGTTTACACACGGGTACGTGCGTGCTGGCATGAGTCAAGCCATGAGCACATGAGCAGTCAAAGCATGGATGTGATAGGTGCTGGCAAGTGCTCCCTGCTCCATCTGTTTTTCACCACTTCATCACATATGTGATGGGAATAGCTTTGGAAATATGTGCGTATTCACATATTATTTCATATTCATTGTGGATTTGAATATTATTACTCCATCTGAAACTCAGGTCCATTTAAGTAAGTATAATACACCCAGCAAATGCAGATGGGTGTGTTTCTCTTTTTAATGGTTATACTTCCTTTAAGAATCAACATATACAAACAGTACTGGATAAACATACCATTAACTAGTATACCAGGGTCAGTGTGGGAATGGACTGGAGGTGGTTGAACTAACGAAGATGCAGTCCAGGTGATGGTTAGGGCTATCCTCCACCGACATGAATAATGTTGAGCCAGTCCCAGATGGGGCCACATTCTCCCCCTCCTTAAAGTAGGAGTAGGGAACCCAAAATAGGACTCCAAATCCAGTCCTCCAGTGTTCCCCAAATGGTCATGCCACCCCGCTTTTCCCCAATAGCAAACATCGGATGGTTTATCCATTTTTCTCTCCATGCTAAAAGGTTGCAATGCCTCTCCTAAGGAGCTCCTAAGAGTTACTGACAGAAAATATTTTCTGATGAAATATGCTGATATTTTGAACACACAGCCCTTTTCCTTTGACCCAAACCCATCATTGGAAATAAGCCCCCGAAAGCTTCTCTAAACCTGAATTTACCCCTTGAGCTGAAAGAGGTTCCCCACTCCTACTCTAAAGGGCAAATGGCAGCCTGCATAGACATTGAGTGCTTTCCTTAGCGCAGGGGTCTCAAACTCGCGGCCCATGGGCCACTTGCCGGGATGGGGGGGCACGGGGGAGGGGCCCTGTGGCCTTCAAAGCGCCGGTGGCACCCAGGCCGGCCCCTGGGAGCGACGCGGGATGAGCGGCCCACCACCACCGCAGGGGTGGAATACTTGATGTGGCCCAGCCTCACCCAGACTCTACTGCCAGCGGTCCCCAGGTAAGTTGAGTTTGAGACCCCTGCCTTAGAGGCTCAAGAGACCTGAATGCAGTAACTTCTAGGAAGACAGTCTTTTCAGCAGTTGTACCTCCATTATGGAATAGTCTTCCTGCGAGGTCCACCTAGTGCAATCCTTCTTCATGCCAGGTGAAGGCTTTTCTATTTACTCCAGACTCATGCAGTTTGGACCTCTGAGTTTTAAAACATGTGTGTTTAATTTGGGGATGTTGTGTGTTTTGGTTTGTTGCCAGATTTAATGTTGCTTTTGATTGTGTGGTTTTATGGTGCATTTTGTAAGTAAGCTAGCTGGAGTGATTGCTGAGTGATGTTTTGTACTTAAATTGTTTTTATGCTTGTTCTGGGGCAATCATAACCACGTTTATGTTATTTTCTGATGTCTGGAATAAATTTAAAAATAAAACAAGTGCGGCATGATTTTTTATCTACATGATGGCATGCTTTTACCTAGAAGTCATCATTCTACTTAAATAGCACTAGACGTGAGAATAATGCAGTAAGCCATTCTGATTGCTGAATGACAGACTTGGAAACAGTCACAACACATTCTTTATGGCATTTGGCCAATCTCTCTAGGAATACAATGACCCCAACTTTATTCAGAAAACTCACTTTGAAAAAGATTCTATTCCCTAAAGCAATCTGTAGCAGTCCTTAAAAAGCTTGAGGGAGAAAAAATCAGATTAGAGTTAACCAGGTTATGTAGATGTTATGAGAATGTAACTTCTAAAAATAACTTCATAGATCAATTCAAGTAAACTTCAAATAGAGATCTCACCTTCTGTTCAGCATGGCACTTATGTGTTATATAATTCTGGTCTCAAATTATCAGATTGATATAGTAACTGTATAAAAGAGACTCAGGCACAAAAAGGCTCTTGTGTTTTTTTGAGTAGATTTCTATCTTGAAAGTTTTAACCCATCACATTATGTACAGTATCTGATATAGCTATTACACATGCTGCATTTTAGATGCCTCTGGGTAACTAAGGAGATAATAAATCATTTTAATAAATATGGTCACCAAATACATTAGTAAGGGCTGTAATGGGTAGACAGATTTTAGTATTATCCTCCAACTCCTATAGCAACCTTATACCAAAGGGGCGGCGGGGGGGAGAAAGTATCTATTTGGGTATATTTGAAAATGAAAGAATATACGAAAGAAATCAATACCTGGTATGTTACATTTTCCTATACCTAGTTTCCATAGCACTCTGTCTTTGGGTTAAAAATAAAAACCGAGGAACCAGAAACTGCAATGCGCATGTATTCTCAGAGCAGCACTGAGAAAGAGGTTTGGTTAATAGGCAGTGACTTTCCTGAAGCCAACATTCCTTCCATGGCCATCAAACTGGCCCTCATTGACACACAACAACCTGAAAGCCAGACATAATCACAGAAATAGCGTTAAGGTAATGCCTAAGAGGAAGCTCTATAAACTAACAGTTGTGACATATAATCAATGGCACTCCTGGTAAAACAATATTCAGAATAACCTTGCTTATTTAAAATAACATCCAATTTACACACATACACACAATGTTCTAGGCAAGCCATTAAAAAAATAAATAATAATAATAAAGAGAGATCACAGGCCTCCAAAGAGGAGGGGCTGGAATACCTGACAAGCCTCAAAAAGAGGGGGAGTTTCATGCAGTTACTTCAGATGATTGATTCTTGAAAGCGACGTAACTGCAATATATATTAATGCGCTAGCACACACATTGAACACACTGCATCCAAACACCACGAGCTAAATGCCTCAGTAGAATTGTTTCCACAATACAGCAGTTTGCTGCTCTGTATATGTGAGACAATGCAAGCTACTCCTTTGCTGAAATATACAGCAGGGAGCAGTTACATGGCATTAAAACTGATTCCCCAACTGGTTTGTCTCTGCAGCAATAGAGGCGAATTCTTGTAAAACTGTTTCTATTATATTGAGATGTTTGATCCCAATATTGTCCCCTTGCACATGTGAGGATTAATGGGACGTCAGACTTAGGGAAAGACATGGGGGCAGTGGCCCATCTAAAGCGAGTCCATGGGAGAAACTGGGTACAGTGAGGAGAGTCCGCAGCAGGCTGAGTTTTAGCAGCATCTGTTATAGGAGACCAACACACAGGTAATGAAGGGGAAATTTTTGCGGGATGACAGAACTATTAGAGGATGCATTATAGTGCAGTGTTTTAACGATACCAGGACAGGTAAGCTAGCCTGATGCACTCTTTAGTGACTGATTTTGTGAAGCTGTGCATGCACCCAATACAGACAATCCTCAGTGCAAATAGGTGCATATATTCTTTTGGTTTTATTCTCTTGTTGGGAAAAACTGATACCCAGTTTGTATTTTTTATAATCAGTAGTTTTTGGGAAAGCTTTTTTCTAGTATAAGTCAGGGCAGCTCCACACTGTAAACAACCCATATGTTGCATGCACACCCATATTTCCTGCAGCACCATATCAAGTGTGGGTGATATACAACAGCTGGGCATTTGGGCTCAATAGGGTTCTTCATAAATGTATATGAATGTGTTTCTGTTCACACCTGATGGTTCTTCATCCCATTACTGCGCGTTCTCATTCACAATGGCCTGGAACAGCAGGTGTATCCTTCCATCTATCATGCCCAGAAATATAATTTGTTTGCTCATCAGATTTCTTAAGACCCTTTAAAATATTTTACCCTGAACTGACTTTAAAAAACAGAGCAAACACACAGCACTAAATCTGAAAAGCAGCAATTGCAGCAACAATCAATCTACATTTAAGGCATTAAAATACACATTCTATCTTAGCCAGAGACAACCCAAAATAAAGACATCTTATACCATCACCTGCAAATGAACAGGGAAAAGGCAAGCCATATATTCTGGGAGAAAGAGTTTTATAAGCTAAAGTCACTGCTAAGAAGACTGAATCTTTCATGGCCACCAGGCTAACCACTGCTAATTGCAGGAAAATGAATAGGGCTGTGCCAGATCACAAATTCAGGGCTGGTCCATATGGGTGCGTATATATATATATATTGGTTCCAAACCACATCAGGCTTTAAAATCAGTGCTTGGTATTTGTCCCAGAAGCAGAGAGACAACTGTTGTCTGAATTAGCTGAATCCTTAACTAGTAATCTAAGCTGGATGTATTCAGAGCATGAGCAACTGAGGTAGAATCTGCCACAACCAGGGCTCATCATAAGCCTTGACACTCCTGTGGAAAAGTATCCTACACAACATGGCAACCTAGAGGCCTGGCTGCATCCATAGTTGACTGACAAAACCGTGGCATCTAAGTTGGAATGAAAGTGAACCATTTTCTGTGCTGTGTGACTGAAATTGGTCACACCACACTGTTTTTCCAGTTCCCTTTCCTCACATGTTTAATTATTTTGAAACACAACAAAATAAAAGGAAACACTGGAAACATGGACTATGGAATGTTTTCTTTCAGGCCGCTCAATAAAATGTTTCAGATATGAGGTTCATAATATTTACTACCTGATTTTTTCTAGAATGATGCAATAGGTGCTTTTGTAAGACCATGTACACATTGTACAGTATCAGATAGCTGTAATTCTTTTGCACTGAAGACAAGGAAGTCCTTGGTTGTAAATCAGGACGACACCTCTTCACTGCAAGCGCAAGAAGCTTTTCTGCCTCTAGAGGGCACTGCCACTGTCCTAAGAGAAGGAAGATGGTTTCAGTTTTTTCTCTGCTTGTGGGCTTCCTCTTGATATCGCTTGTACCTCTTTTTCTTCCCTCTTGACCAGGCCTCAAAGGGCTGGGAAAAAAGTACAAAGCAACAAAAAGACGCCAAAAGTATACTTATTTGAAAGGTAAGAGTTTACACTTAGCTGACTTCAAAGCATTAAGCATACTTTAACAGCATTCATTTATCTTCATAACCATTATGGAAATCATAATTTAATTCCTACTAATCAGATGCTTTGTTGCAATCCCCCTCCTCTAGTATAGCTTAGTTTTTACTGCCAAGCCAGCCACTAAATTATTTTTCTTCCTCCCCCTCAGCAAAATGCTGAGCCTAACATCTAGCATATGGTGGCATTTCCACACTACAAGTTCTTTGGAGTGATTTGCAAATACTGTCAAATGAAATATGCATTCCCAAATGTTACTAGGATAACAAAACAGATCCTTGTATCATGTAAGAAGTGTCCTGCAGGCATTAAAAATCCTTCATGGTTTAAGTAGGCTGACCATGCTAATCAAAGTGCTAGGAGCTTTTCCCAACATTTTCACCCCAAAACTCTTTCTGCCCCTACTGTAAAACCAGCATCATTGCAAAGTGTTTCCCCAACACCAAAATCACATATTTGAGTAAACAAACATTACAAAAAGCTGAATCTGAAAAATGTTCAGTAGCTTCATTGGCAGACAAGAATGACACCTGAAGATCAGGAGAAAAAATGGACCAAGAGTACCATGTTCTTCTGGTTCCCACTGCTGATATTTGAAAACCACACTGGCAGAATGCTTTTGAATGACTAAGATGATCCTACCATTTCCGCACCATTCTTTGAGCCTTTTTAGAGGAAGAATATGAACACAAAATGCAATCTATGGAAGGAAAGGTCACTGAAGTACTTTGTCTTGCCTTATTTCCAGAAAAATGGGCAAATGTGAGGGGAGAAGGACATATAAACTTTGTGATAGCAACACCTTAACTGCTACTTTACAGAGGCACAGAAACTGGAGTGAACAAACATAAGTACAGAGTGTGTCAGCTGTAAAATATGTAAAGTCCTTCAGATATTGGGGAGTAGTAAAGTCTTTATTTGTTTTGCTGACTGACAATGCAAATAATAAGAAAGCAGTACGGGGGATCACGATGGACAAATCTTCACGTATTACTGCAATGAAATGTGTCTGCCATGGGCTAAACTTGTTTCTTAATAACATTCTGAAACTGGACCCTCTCCAAAAGATCTACAGATGAGCAAAAGGGTTATAAAACATATAAAAGTGACTCAGATTGGAGTTGCAGTCTTCAAGAAGCAGCTAGAAGAAAAAAAATGCAAAGAATAAAAGCGATACTGAAGCCCTGTAGTAAAACATGATGGGGGAGAGTGGTGATCTCCTTCGAAAGTTTACTAAAAAAACGAAGCTCTTCAAGGAACTGTAACAGTTGGGGATCTTCCAAGTGCGCAGAAACTCTGTACTGGAGGAGGCCATCTTCTGGGTTCAGCTGCAGAAGTCCTAGCAGATTCCAAAGGCTGTTTCTTCAGCAGTCCATGCATCTGGCTCGGGCAGTGCACTTTCATCAGAAATTCCTTGTGAAATGGCCAAAAGAAAAGCAATTGTTTCTTCACTTACAAGCACAGAAGAAAGCAAAGAGAAAGATCTTTATTAACACATGGGAAGAATTGCCATCCAATTCATGCTGATGCAAACTGGTTGACTCAAAGACAGAAATGTCAGTGATGATAGCACTGCTGCTGAAGTTGTTCAGATTACAATGCAAGCTGCACATTTAGGACTTGATGCTGGGAAGCTGCTTTCAAATGTTGAGGAATGCAGATCGTTTTTGGGATTTGGTCCAAGAATGCAGCCTGGGATGGGGCCAAACAGTTCCTTCTTGCAGCATGGCAACAAGGCCTTGGCCCCACTGACCCCTCTCACTTCCCACCTATTTTGGATTCCTCCATCTTCTGTGACATGTGAAAGAAACTGGTCCATGTTTGGAAATACTCACACCACATCAAGAAACTGTTGTGCGAAAGGGTAGACAAGCTTGTTACCATCTGTGCAAACCTTCAGTTTTGCAAGTCTGTGATACCACTGATGATGAAGAAGCAAAAACCTAAACTGACAGCAGTAACTCAGAAGACATGTCTTATTACATTTTATGTATAGTGCATTCTGGTTCAATCCACACATAGAGAGAGAATCCCCCCTTTTTAATGGGGACAAGTATTTTGTTTGCTTGGCCTGGTGGATGAGAGGACTAGAGGAGACGTAATTCTGTTTTACGAATATTGATGGATTTCTCTTTTTTTTAATGACTGCTTCTCATAAACTGGCAAAAGCAAAAAGGGTCCTTACAGTTCAAAACACAAACAAAAACTTTAAAATTTAATACAGTAAATTCAGTTTACAGTTCTTGAATAAACTACACTTTAATATGCCAAACATGATAGTTTTATGCCAAACTAGGTTGGAGAAAATACATTTGTGTTCCTAAAGTAGCAGTAACTTTCAATCTGGAAAAAAGTGCTAACATTTTCCCAAAAGTTTCAATTTTTCTTGAAATGTCAGTCTCTAGCTCTAACTGATAATCCATCTTGGATGGGGAGTGGACTACATTTCACACCAAGCTTCTATACTGGGCAATTTAGAAGTACCCTTCTTTGTCATGTGCCTGGGCAGTGATGGTACTGGGAATTATTTGGAATTTCTCCATTTATATCCTACAGCGGAATATTTCTGTTAAGTACGATGGAGTCTACACGTTACACAGAAGTAACATGCTAACATTAGGCTGCTCTTGCTCCTAGCTGCTGAGCCATTTGCAGCCTCTGTCAAAGCACTGATACATAATAGAGAAGGTGCTGGGAAGAGGCTATCCAGAACACAAAACTGTATCAACTATATATAGATGAGTTTTTCATTCTCAGCAGACAGGTCTGCCGCATCAAGTACGGAGCTGGCCCCGTTGAGCAACAATGCCTATTAAAGGTATAAATATCTCTAGTGCTTGAATTCCTCCCCATGGATTACCAAATGATTCTACGGTCTAATGAAATGCACGTCTTTTCCAATTGCTCGAACCAATAACAAATAGTTTACTTCCACTTTACAGTTGTTATGCTTATGCTTTCACCTTCTGAGACTGTACGGTACTGTCATAAAACTCAATGAGAGCCATTCTAAAATATTGATGGCCATTTAAAAAAGCACACACATCCTTTATCATTCTACTTCTATATAGAGAAAGGAGATGCTCTCTGTCTGAACTTTAAGGCTGTGATAATGATCAAAATGGTTGCCTCTGTCCTTTAAGGACACTGGCAATTATTGTCATCGTACCTCGTGTTCAGCAGTTCAAGTTGCTTAAAACTTTGATAATGATTACTTGACTGCATTTAAATGAAGGTCATTTATCCTTCCATTCCCTACTTACACAGTGCCTTTCCAAGCAAGGCGCCTCAAGGCCCTTTTCAAAGAACGCTAATCAGTACACAAAATTATATTGAAGCAAATAACCTTGTCACAAATGCCATTACACAGTAAAAGCTAAATAAAAAAATAATAGCTTTGCTCTCTATATTTAAAAATATATTTCCACTTAGTGTCAAGCATTTCAAGTATGAAGGAATGAAGATGAGTAGAGATCTCACTGGATGTTTTAGGAGAAAAATGTTAGAAGACCAGTGCATTCACTTGGCCAGTAATAGAACACTGGGGATGTTTGAAAATGCACAACATTTGATGGGCAAGCAATGCCAAAAATGTCATAATTGCAAAGTGCTCTTAGAGAGAGTTTACATCCTGTCAAGCTGAAGAGCCAACTCGGAAGTGTAGCCTTATGATCATAAATAATAATTGGCGACTGTTTTAAGGTTGGATTATGGAAGCGATGCCATCAAGGTGACAGCATTGCTTACTGGAAACTGCAACCCGTTCAGTCAGCTCACTACTCCAAAAGGTAAGGCACATTTCTTACCATGAATAAGGGTAATGCCTTATCAGTACACACATACAACCACCAGACTAGCTCAGACAAATGAATTTACTTCCACTACCAGTCTGTGAAGACTTCACAAAAGATGCCTGATAATGTCACTCCTATTGTGTGAGGGTTTGCTGGCTACTTACCAGTAGCCATGCTATTGGCTGCAAATGAAATAAATGTTCCTGCTCCTACAAAAGAGAGAGAGAAAGAGAGAAGCAATCAGGTGCTATCTCCTGGCGCTTTAGAGGAACATAGATAGTACATGATAAATAGGTTTGAAAACAGCTTTCTTCCACAAATCAGACTCTCACAGCAATGCCAAAAGTGCATCTTTACAACGTTTTGATTCCAGATGCCTTGATCCAGAAAAGGCAGCAGCTCCACCTGTCTTAATGATGATTAGGGTTCCCAGGGAAACAAAACACCACCCAGCCCAGAATTATCGGTGGACAGCATCAAAACTGAGGATTAAGTGGGCATGCAAGTTCTTCATTTAGAACAGAGGGATGAAGAATCCCATGAGTTTTTTCACCTTTGCAGTCCAGAGATGAATCATTAATTCTCAGCATTAGCATCATGCTAATTTAGTTTAGTCATTAAGAGTACAACCCCTGCACGTTGAGGCAAAAAAATGGTCTTAAATTCCCACCATGCCCCAGCTGGCTGAGGCATACTGGGAATTGTAGGCCATTTTTCTGTCAAGGCAGCATAGCAAAGTGCCCTAAGAGAATGACCAACGAACAGAGAAATCCCCCGTTTTGAGCCATGAACTCAAAAGTCAGATCTTAAGCTGTCAGCCTTAGTCCCCATCTGTAGTGTAGGACATAAGTATTAGAGAAATCATTTATGTTCACAACTGGAACAGTAGAAGAATTTGAGCTCTCAGATATAAGAGAATTCATATAGCCTGTGAGAAACACCAGGATTAACTGGGCTTGCAGGGTAATTAACACACCATAAGCTTCTATTGAACATGCCCAAATACAAGACAGCAGTAAATTGTGTTAAAAGGAATGGAAGCAAACTGAGAGGTCTAGATCCCTGGTTGATTATTTCAGCTACTTTGCAGTTTTGTGTCCCATATTTAACATGGACTATGAGTGCATTTCTGAAGCAAATTCTTCTTCATGTACATGGCTTGTGAATTCATTTCAACCACTGTTATCTTAGCATTCTTATCAAATAAAGATTTAAATGAGAGTAGATTATTTATTTGAAGTATTTATATGCTGTTCTTCATCTAAAAAGGCTCCCATTGAACAAGACAGCCTGTGCTCACAGGTTTATGATCTAAAAAGACATGACAAAGGGAGGGAGGGAGGGAGGGGGGAATGTGGGTAGGAGGAGAACACTTGTTTTAGCAGGGCTGATGGTCAACATGCTGGAATGGCTTATAGAATGTGGGGAAAAGATGTGCAACAACATCATAGCCTAGCCAGTTGCCCTGCTTCTATTTTAGTTTAACTATGGTTCATCTGAACTGTGATTCATATTAGCTATGGATAACTAAAACGAGTCATCTTCATCAATTGTGGGTAGAAGTTGGTTTGTTTTAGCTAACCACTGTTAAAGTTAAGCAGTTTGCCCAGGTTGGGATGCCATGGCAAAAGTTTTCAACTTCCTTCTTATGACTATGTCATGTTATGGGTGAAATAATCTTGGAGTAAGACACAAACAGCATGAACTCCTGACTGCTCCACAAGCTACTTCTATTTTACTATAGCAGCCTGACTATAGTACCAACTAGAAAAGTATGGACTGAGTCTTATCATTGGGTTGTATACCTCCAGGATGATCTTCATGTATTCTACAGCTCTTCTTTAGCTTATCCTATATACTTTTGTTGGGTTTCTTGGAACAGATCAGAAGCCTTAGAGTTTCATTTAGATATATTCAAATGCTTCAAATAATACTTCCTGAAAGAATGACATAATTAAAGATATAAAAATGTACATATCTGCATATGTGTGGTGCAGGTGTGATAGATGCGATGGGTGGGGGGCATGTGAGAAGCTCAAAAGCAATGCCAATGTCTTTAAAAATGCTTTTGGGTGCAAAGCTCATCTCAAAATGAAGGCATTTAAATGATACCAATGGGCAGGAAGAAAACATTCTGCCTTCTCCAACATGCTGCAACTCAGATGTTTTTGAGCACAACCCATCATCCCTGACCACTGGCCATGCTGGCTGGGGCTGAAGGAGCTGAAGCCAAGAACATCTGGAGGGGTCCTTACTGAGGAAGACTGCAAGGTCCCAAGCTCTAAAGCAGCCTTGTCTGAGAGAAAAGGTTGGGGTTGGGGTTTGGTTGTGTAAGCATGCAGATAACACCTGCAAACTCTTCCCTCCACTAGCAGCCTGGTATGTCATACCCCAAATTATTTCTGAAGGTCCCTTAACTCTTAAAAATTAGCAGGTTGCTTACCTGTAACTGATGTTCTTCAAGTGGCCATCTGTGCAGTCACACATATGGGTTCTGCGCCTGCGCAGTGCCTTTGGCTGGAAGATTAACAGCTAACGGTTTTTGGCGGGAACTCCGCTCCCCCTCCCCCCAGCATTATATAAGGAGTGGAGTGTCCGCCATTTTCCAGTCTTTGAAAGACCGACGTTTGTTCTTATAATAAGGTTTGTCAGTATGACAAGATAGCCACATTCAGTAGTGGTACGACACATAGCAAAGAGATCATAGTATCGAAAGAAATAGTCGGGCCACCCATGACACCAAGCGGGGTCAGAGGGTGGGTTGTGTGACTGCACAGATGGCCACTCGAAGAACATCAGTTACGGGTAAGCAACCTGCTTTTCT
>NW_025336598.1:31769901-31830615 GCF_004798865.1 Varanus komodoensis | reverse complement strand
GGTACGACACATAGCAAAGAGATCATAGTATCGAAAGAAATAGTCGGGCCACCCATGACACCAAGCGGGGTCAGAGGGTGGGTTGTGTGACTGCACAGATGGCCACTCGAAGAACATCAGTTACAGGTAAGCAACCTGCTCTTCTTCGTCGTGGCCTCTGTGCATCACACATATGGGTAGAATAACAAGCTTACCCCAAATGGAGGAGGGAGGTGTCATCAGTGAAGGACAGAAGAAAGGACAGCTCTGCCAAAAGAGCAATCCTGCCTGGCACGGACATCGAGTCCATAATGACTGGCAAAACTACACAGGGTAGCCCAAATGGCCGCCCTGCACACATCTTCTATTGGGACCCCTGATGCAAAGGCTGAAGAAGCAGCAACAGCTCTTGTAGAATGACCTCTTGGAGTAGATGGCAAGTCCAACTTAGCTAACTGATAAGACAGGACAATTGTATTTACTATCCATTTTGAAAGACGTTGTGAAGTGACTGGACAGCCTCGGTCATGTTCCGACTATTTCACAAAAAGTCTATTGGAATGCCGAACAGACTCAGTCCTGGACCTATAAAAGGCTAAGCAACAACGAACGTCCAGCATATGTAGAGATCACTCTATTGGATTTGAAGGGGTCGGAAAGAATGCCGGTAAAACAATCTCCTGTTGCATGTGAAACGAAGTAGCGACTTTTGGAAGGAAAGACGGATCCAGCCGAAGAACCACTTTTTCCTTATGAAAATTTAGAAAAGGGGGGTCTACCCGAAGGGCACAGAGTTCAGAGGATCTACGGGCTGAAGTCACTGCAACAAGGAAGGCAGTCTTCCATGAAGCAAGGCGTAGATCGATCGTCGCCATGGGTTCGAAAAGTGATCGAGTCAGCACTTGTAAAACCACTAAAAGACTCCAGGTGGGCATTAGAGGTCTTATAGTTGGATGCAGATTACTCAATCCTCTCAAAAATCTTTTAATCAGAGGTTGAGCAAAAATGGAGAGACCATGTATAGTTCCCCAGTAATGTGAAATCACTGCTGTATAAACTTTCGTGGACGAAGGTTTGAGTCCAGGCTGATGCAATTCAAAGAGAAACTGAAGTATCTGTGAAACAGAAGCCGAGGGGGCCAGAAACGAGTGTAAATTGGCAAAGTTAGAGAATCTCTGCCATTTTGCCGCATACGACTTCCTAGTAGATGGTTGTAGCGCAGATTCGAGAATATACTGTAGGTCTGGGTGTAGACTCTGCTGAGCAGGAATGGCCGGGATGGTTGGTGGTGTCGATACCGATGTATCGCAGCTGGTCATCATATCCTCCATGCAGTCAGTTTCAGCGACAGCAAATCTGGGTGGCGGATCGTGCCCTCCCTCTGGGTAACAAGATAAGGAAGAAGAGGGAGTTGGAGAAATTCTTCTTGGGAGACGTGAAGGAGAGTTGAGAACCATGGCTGGCGTGGCCACCAGGGGGTGATCAGTAGCCCTGTGGCCCCTTCGAGAATGATCTTTGCCAACACTCTCATGATGAGTGGGATCGGAGGGAAAGCATAAAAAGTCATATTTGTCCAGGGGATCATGAAAGCGTCCCCGAGCGAGTCCTGACCCATCCCCGCTCTGGAACAATAGGCCATGCATGCCCTGTTCTGTTGTGTGGCAAAGAGGTCGATGTCTGGCTGGCCCCATTGGTGAAATAGCATGTCGCGAACCCGATGGTCTAGCTCCCATTCGTGTGACCACGACATATGTCTGCTGAAGAGATCTGCGTCTGTATTTTCTGTGCCTGCAAGGTGAACTGCTAGAAGAGTGATACCTCTCGGTATGCACCAGTCCCAAATCTGCATGGCCAGGCGGGCTAGTTTCCGGGATCGGGTTCCCCCTTGTTTGTTCAAATAAAAGACCGTCGCCATGTTGTCTGAGGTCACCTGGACGACCTGGTGTAGAAGCACATCCTCGAATGATTGCAGGGCTTTGAAAACGGCAAGAAGTTCCAGAAAATTGATATGGTTTCTGCAATCCCAGTGACTCCATATCCCCTGGGTATGTAGATCGGAGCAAATTGCTCCCCATCCCAGCAGGGACGCATCAGTGCCGAGGGTTACTGTAGGGTACCGGGGTCGAACGGAACGCCTACAGTCAGATTGGCTGGGTCTATCCACCATAACAGGGACTGAAGAACGGAAGCTGGGAGTTGAATCCGTTTGGTAGGTGGATCTGTCTGTGGTCGAAACATTCCGTTGAAGAACAGTTGAAGGGGACGTAGCCTGAGTTTGGCATGCGGAACCACAGCGATGGAAGCAAACATGTGTCCCAACAGGCTCTGAATAGACCGGGCGGGGACAGTTCTTGCTTGTCCGAGCGATGCACTGAGCGATGCACTGAGCAATCGCATGCCGTCTGTCCCGAGGAAGGAAGGCTCTTGCCAACGTTGAATCCAGCCGGGCTCGGATAAAGTTGATCACCTGCGTAGGGAGAAGGGAAGATTTCTGTTGATTAATACAGAGTCCGAGATCGTGCAATAGAGTACATGTAAACTCAACAGCAGACGAAAGTTCTGCTTCTGTGTCGGAGACCAGCAACCAATCATCAAGGTACGGGTATATCCAAATTCCACGTAATCGAAGGTGTGCACAGACAGGAGCCATACACTTCATAAAAACCCGTGGTGCAGTGGCCAATCCAAACGGTAGCACATTTAATTCATAGATTTCAGAGTCCACCGCAAAACGAAGGAAACGCCTATAACTTGGATGTATTGAAATATGAAAATAGGCATCCTTCAGATCCAATGAGGCGAACCAATCCCCTCTTCCCAGCAACAGGAGAATACTTTGAAGTGTGGTCATCCGAAACTTCTTTGGTGTTATGAATCTATTGAGAGCTCTCAAGTCCAATATTGGTCTGAGACCCCCATCTCGTTTCGGGACCCTAAAGTATCTGAAATAGAACCTGTGGAATCCCTCCGATAATGACAGGCGATGAATAGCTCCTTTAGCAAGGAGTTGGTGAATCTCGTCTAACAGTACCAAGGAAGTCGGAGTATAGCGGATAGGATTCGGTGATGGCACAACGTCGAATTCGATTCCATATCCGTGCTGAATGATAGATAACACCCACCCATCAGATGTGATGGACTCCCAAATGGAGAGCCGACTCTTCAGTCGATCCCCAAATGAGAGGGGGGAGAGTAGAGTTGGAGTGAGAGGAGAGGTTCGCTCGTTGCATCAGCACTGTCGCCTGTCCATATCAAAGTGGCGGCGGCCCTGTTGAAAGCGCTGGGGTGGTTGTTGCCTGTGATGCCGCTGACGTTGATGCGGTTGCTGTTGCCGAGGTGGAAATTGTTGACGGTACTGTGGACGTGACCATGACCACTTACATCGGGGTAGAGACTGCAATTCCATACGATGGGCCGTCATCCTTGATTCATGGATTTTCTTCAATTTGCTATCTGTCCTCGCATGGAAGAGACTGGAACCGTCGAACAGCATCTCGCAACCAGGCGTGTCTGTGGAGGGAAATGGCACCGACCAGCGACCTCGAATCAGAGTCCACGTGGTGCCTCGCGGTGGAAAGCTGTTGCACCGCCACTTGCATAGCTTCCTTAACAAAAGTCTTAGCAAGTTCGCCCTGGTTTCCCAGGAGGGTATCGATGATGGCGTCCGGGCGTTGCATAAGGAAATATTGCTAACGCGCCAGGGTTGCCTCATAATTAGAAATTCGTAAACCAAGGCCCGAAGCTGCGTATACCCGGCAGGCGAGGGAATCAACCTTTCTGCCCTCTTTGTCACGAGGTGAGGTGTGTCCACGGGCTTCCCAACCCTGCGAGGATTCTACAACAACCAAATTCGGTTTGGGGTAACGGAGAAGAAACGGGATGTCCTCTTCCCGCACCCGATACATGGACTCGTATTTACGAGAAGTCGGTTGTGGGTGAGCTGGGAGGTCCCATGGCTGGGTCATTGCCTGCCGTAAGGTCGTAATAAACGGCAAGGCAATAGATGTGGATCGTTCGCCCCTGACCACATCATAAAAACGATCGGTGCTCGGTCCCAGCTGTTGGTGGGCTTCTATATCGAGCGATCTCACTAGTCTGGCCATCAGATCGTTAAACGATATATACGGTTCCTTGGGCGACCCCGGGCCCTGAGAAGCAACCGCTGCATCCGGCGAGGTCGAATCAGCCTCAGACTCATCAGATTCCATCCAGTAGTGGGGTGGTACACTGGAGGAAGAATCTCCTGGTGACTCTGATCTGCCACTTTCTTTAGATGGGGCCCTCGGGGCGTCTCTGGGCATTGAATGGAAACGTTCCTGAGGTGCTGGTGGTGAAGATTGTCCCCTGGAGGTCGGATAATAGGCTACGGAGTGGTACTCTTCCCATCTCAGAGCGGAGGAATACCTGGAGTGGTACCAATCATCAGACCTCGCATCTGAGGAACGGCTCCTACGGCTTCTCGGAGGGGAGATGGCGATCTCAGTATCCATCGGGGTTGGTGATCATGCTCTAGGTGGAGAATCTCGTATTTCCCCATCAAAGATGGAACCACGCCTTGAATCCAGAATGGGTTCGGCTGTCGGTTGGCGCAGTGAGCCCGGTGGGGTAACCCTCATAGCTGCCTGGATGGTCGGGACCAAGGGGGTCGGTTCCGAAGCAGGGATCAGAATCGAGGAAGTGGCGGTGTTTTGCCTGCTCGGGGTTCTTTGGCTTCTTAACCGGCTTGCCCGTCTTATGTTTCTTGGCCTTCTTATGAACAGGATATTTATCTGAGTCACTGTGCTTTCTTTTTTCCTTTTGTTTCCTCGGCAGGGAAACAGACTGTTCGGCCATGGTATGAGTGCCTTCTTCAGAAGGGCGTGAGGGCGGAGCAATGGAGGAAGAGGCCGGGCATTGCGGCAGGTCAGCCGAAGTTGGACGGCCTTCGGGTGGGGCCACAACAGTGGAAGGCTTAGCCACCAGTCGGTCCGATTGGAGAAGAGCCTGGTCCCATAAGAGTTTGTGGAGGCGGTTCTCCCTGTTCTTCCTCGCCTGTTTAGGAAAGGCCAAACAATGGCTGCACTTATTGGTTCTGTGCCCTTCCCCCAAACAAAGGAGGCACAGATCATGCGGGTCCGCAGCGGGCATTTTGGAGCCGCATTTTTCGCACTTGCGGAATACCGCCCGTTGCGCCATTGTAGAAAGAAGGAGATAGTAAAGCGGGAAAGTAATATTTTTGGTTTTTTTTTTTTAGGAATGATAAAGAGGGAAAAATGGTGCAAAGTTAAGAAGAAATATAAGTGAAGTACTAACAACAAGAACAAGGGATACAAACTTGGTAGGAAAAAGGAGAGATTTTCGAACGAGCAAGAAGGTAAGTAATAATCTTAGCGAGAGCGAAGCGGCACGAGGCACAATGAACTGCGGTCGCAAAGACTGGAAAATGGCGGACACTCCGCTCCTTATATAATGCTAGGGGGGAGGGGGAGCGGAGTTCCCGCCAAAAACCATTAGCTGTTAATCTTCCGACCAAAGGCACTGCGCAGGCGCAGAACCCGTATGTGTGATGCACAGAGGCCACGACAAAGCCGCCCTGAGGCTTCGGCGAATGGGGCGGCATAAAAATGTTTTAATAAATAAATAATAAATAAAAACAGCTTTTGGCGTTGGACTGGGGGCTGCATAACAGAAGAGGGAGTAAGAAGCCCTCGTTCTGTTCATATTTCTCTGGTATCTGTACAGTCCCAAATGTTAGCAACTTGGATATGCATTTTTTAATGGGTCTGAGAACATTGCTATAGAATAAATACCCAAGTCAGGCTCCTCTGTGTTGAAAAGGGCTTTAGGACTAGCAACATTCCTGCTTAGTTTCACTTCTTATTTCATGTCTTTAATAATCTCTGGCTGGTTTACAACCATTCATAAAATTACAAAACTCAAATACAGATAATAAAAAACAACAAAATTTTCAACATATATAATTTAAACCCATCTACCAACAAAAAAATCAAGAATAACACTAGATATCGTAAAAAGTCAACTGAGATAAATGCCCTATAATATGCCATTAGATACAATTAAATGCCTGGGAGTGAGGGGTAGTTTTAACAAGAGTAAAAAAGGAAAGTGTTGGTGGCAAACTGCTTTCAGTGAGGAGATCATTCCTTAACTGGGGCCACCACTAAGAGGCCCTCTTTCTTGTTGCAATTACTGAGCATCCCTTGGAGGTGACATTCAGAGGAAGGCCTGAGATACTAATTATCAGGTAGATCGAGGTCAAGAGACACTTTCCATCAGGTATTGCAGGTCTAAGCTGTGTAAGGCTTTATAATTTAAAACCAGTTCCCTGAATTGGGCTTAGAAGCATACAGACTGCCAAAGAAAGAGGGCCTGAATTAGTGTTATGTGGTCAAACCTTTTACTCCCCACTTATTAGTCTGGCTGTCACATTTTGCACAAGCTGCAACTTCTGAACAACCTTTAAGGGTAGTTTCATGTAGAAAAAACTGTCACTCTGCCTCCTGTTCCATCAGATGCCTTGCAGTGTCGCTACATTAGGAAATCACATAGCACCATGAAATCATGGCATGTTTTGCAGGGTCCTCTGCTAGGATAGGTACATTCCTAGGAAGAGATAAACACTAAGTGGAGGGACGAAGAGGAGCGGAGAGCATGGATTTAGGGGACCAGCTAACCACTTTCTGAAATATATCAAAATTCTGCCTCTTGAGTGATCATTTCAGCTTGAATAGTTGAAAGGGGTGAATATCTGTTGCCGCCCCTTTTGGCAAGCACAAGACCCAGACTTCATTAGCTGCACAGAATTAGTGTGGTTTTTGAATCCAAGCTTGCACATTTATCTATTTTACAAGAAAGTCTCCCATGATATTGTCATTCTCTAAGCTTTTCACAGAAAGTGTGAGAGTTCTTTTTTCCTTAGTTCTATAGGGTGTGCTGTCTTCCTTCTAGCTGGAGAAGCACTCTTGCATTTGGCGAATATAAATGTAGTATTAATGGTCCAGTCATGATCACTGAACAGGAAATGAGTTACCCTCCCCAAGATCTTTTAGCTCCTCTGTCATCACAATCAGCATGGAGAAAGCATCCATGTAGATGGAACTGCACCGTTTCAAATCTACTTTTATCCTGAGAAACAAACGAGGGGGTGGTTATTCTTTTGTAGTTTAATTAAGATATCGGAAAGAAGTGCCATATTTTGTTCTAAGCAACAATTATTTTGTTATTTTATGCCACTCTTAAAGGTAGTTTCCAGGTTGTGTGAGTAGCAATATTTTTGCATGCTATTTGGCCTGGGCTTGTTACCACCAGGGCCCAGAAGCACAAACTGGGAATGCCGCTGCATCTGCAATACGGAAACCATTCGATTATTCGCAGAGCTGTGCATAAAGCCTTAGAATGGTGGGCAAGTTCTGTTCTAAAAATAAAGTACTAATACAAAGTAGTCCGTATGCTGCACCGCAGAAGAACAGAATGAAAAGTTTGAGAAACTATTAATGGCAACACAATATAACCACCGGGGAAAATAAGCAATAAATCAGTTAAGCACAAAACCTGAAAGAACAAAGAGGTGCTCAAGGCTATCAAACACCTGATAGAAAGGCTGCTTTCTGCAGATATCAAGCAAAATCAAGTACCAAAACACTGAGTTGGCAAAAAGAAGCATAATTCATTATAAGGCCTTCTGTTTTTTGTTAGTCTGGGACTTTTTTTGGAGTTTGTGAGTACAAGTGCGAGAACAGCAACAGAGGTACCCCTCCAGAGTCTAAACAAGGATCTCATTGAGAGCTATCACCAGATGTTATTTTCATCCTTGAGACATTAGTCAATTGTTGCACCCAAGCACTGATAACCTTTGATTCGGTAATCATAGAGTCATTCGGGATATGATCCTGTACACACTTACCTGAGCAGGACTTCCTTTTGAGTAACAAGCATATGAATAGACTGCTGCAGATGATTATACAGTTTATTCATTCATACTGTAGGGGGACCGTGTGTCCTTTCTTACAGAGGACAGTTCTGTATTTGATACTGAAGGGCCAGCCACTTTGAGTCTGGTTTAAAGATAAGGAACCATCAGAAGAAAAAAGCTGCCCATCGTGAGCAACACAGGCTGAGCTAGGCAGACAGAGTGGTCACAGTTTTTGATGGCTTGGCAGGAAGAACTGCTTAAATTATAATCACAATTTCTAAATTTGAACCTATACATTTAAATTATCAGATGCACACTTAATGCAAACTGGTGTCCTCTGGTTTGGTGATTCACAAGTGGCCACTCTAATTCACAGGCTGCCTGCCTATTTTATGCAGTGAATAGCAGAGTAAAGGTATTTCATAATATAATATAATAATTATATTATATAATATAAACCAGGAGTACCACTAAGTCAAAAGCCAAAAACACCTGGCCAAATGTAAAGGTTTCCAAACTGACATATAAAGTGAACTAAGAATGCAAAAAGAAATGTTAAGTCCTGAAATATTTAAAATATGTCCAAAATAGAATTAAAATATTGTGCAGAATGGGATGCAAAATAAACTAACATTAACATCACAGGGCCAACATTCAAAATAGTCACGTTGGAACAATCTGATGGGTTCCTATCTAGGTACTTTGTGTTTTTAATAAAATGCTATTAAGGCAACCATGTCCACTGGCTTAAATGTGTTGTGAGAGGGCGTAGCTCACAGAAATTTAATTTTCTGAGGCAATGATGAAGATGAGCCATTCCCTTAGAACAATTCAGAAATAAAATACATGCCTGCTATAGAGAAGCACATGTCACAGGATCTCTTGGATTCATTTCTCAAAAGCAACCTTTCCACCTCAAACCTCAAACTGCTTTCAACAGCTCCTGGGGTGTCAAAAGCAACTTCAGTATAGTCATACAGAGAAACATATATATCAATATCATGCCATCCATCCATCCATCCATCACATATAGACTACAGTAAAAACCTTCACCTGTGTTAACAACCTAGACATGTACATGAAGATGTTCACTAGATCAGATTACTAGATCGTTTTAGTATACAAACGAAGATTACAAAATTGTAAAGTTTCTGAATCCATATTGCTTCCATTGTTATAATATTTAATATAATGTCTGCATTACCAAAGGTTTTTCACAATGGGCAACAAAATTTCATCAAAATTTCAAAAGGCAAAAACAGCAACTTCATTTAGAAAAGCATCACTTGAAGCAATATTATTTTCACAGAAATGCTGAGATTAAAATATCTGTTGAAATATAAAATATAAAATTAACTGAGTTCAAATTATATAAATATTAGCTCCTTCCAATCCAACTCTAATTCTAATCAAATAGGTCTGTTTTCAAATGTCTTGCTCCTTTGTTCACAGCTATCAAAACTTGACCAACTATTGGATTTCATTTATCATGTTAAAACTTTTCCTCTAGTAAATATGATATAGTGATTCAGTGAAACTGAAAACAGTAAAATCAGTTTGCAGTTCCAAATGCAAAAGCTGGGTACAAATCAAATGAACACACTAACAGAAAAGTTATTCTTATTTAATTTAATGATATATGTTCATAGAGGCAATGTACATCAGCACAGGATTGCAACCAGGATTGCAACCAATAATCAAAAGAGCCAACCTTTTAATTTTTCTAGCTTAGGAAAATTCCTCTTATTATTACAAATACATGAACACACCCTTAAATTTGCATATTACAAGGACTGAGAATAAAACAGATTATTGGACCGCTAACCTTTATCAACTTCTAAAATCCTTTAATCGCCTGGGGTGCATCAATGGCAACCCAGTTTTGCTCCGCTTTTCAACATCCTGCCAGCAATCCTCACTAAGAGGAGGGTTCTGGGTTCAGACCTCCAACTGAATGCTCCAGTTAGCCTGTTGGCTTGTTCACAGCAGCAACCCCACTTAGGATCCAAGGCCATTCGTCCATGTGTACAGCCCTCCACAACCTTCATTCCATGTCGCAGCTAGCTCCACCGATCTGTTGACAAGTGGCACCAGGAACAAGCCCCCAAATGGTAAAAATGGAGAGGTGGGCTCTACTTTTAATGAGAAGGATACTGAATTACTCTGTCCTTCATCATCAAAATGTTTGTAAGAGGATTTAATGGTAACTATGATCGCAACTGAAAGTATACATAGCAGGAAGGAGAAGCTGCCTTATATCGAGTCACACTATAGGTCCGTTTGGCTCAAGAGCAGCTGCACTCGTGATGGTTCTCAGGCAGGAGAATTTTCCCAGTCCTGCCTGGAGATGTCAGTGATGGCAACTGGGAACTTCTGAATATACAGAATGGGATCTACTGGTGAGATACAGCTGTTATTGTCATGTGCCATCAATATGGCAACCCATACAGCCACTTGCCACTTTAGTAAAGAAGGAATCGTTACTAAAATTATTAGGACTTACTTCTGAACGAGCACAATCAGGAACAGGGTGCAAATGTATTATTTCTGTGCGTTCTATATTCTCCTGCCGCCGCCGCTGCTCTGTGTTAGCAGGTCATCTCCAATTTATTGCGACCTTATGAATGAAAGCCCTCCGCAATGGCCTATCCATGACAGCCCTGCTCAGCCCTTGGAGTCCAAGGGTGTCAATCTGGATCATATGTGGTCTTCCTCCTCTTCTTCTAACTTCCACAACCTCTGTGTCTTTCCAAATTCTAGCAATTAATAACATGATCCCCCTCGTCGCACAACATAACATGCACCGTATTTATTGTAACTGTTTGGATGTGCTCTGGCACTCATTTTTCGCTACTGAGGCTGCAGTACAATACAGAACGTGAAGTTTCATGTATAAAAGAGAACAAATGCCAGGACACTATGCCTCACTCAAACAGATTATCCTGGGCTAACCCAGGCTACCTCTGTGTTTACCAAGGCAGCAGCACTTTAGCCTTGACATTAATATCTGGCCTAGAAGACACCGGAGTCAATGAGATCATCTGAGTTGGCATAAAGATAAAATGTGGGGAATTGCATATTTTTTCCATAATTTCCTCAAGTTTTCCCATGCTTAGTATTGTATCGCAACTTGGCCATTCAAGCAGAGACATTTGAAAGCAGCCTCCAAAAGTACCCTGATAGGAATCTAAAACAGACTGCTTAGAAAATTCACAGAAAAGCTAAGGTGCCACAAGGGCAACTTCTTCCATCATAGAGTGGTGTTGATGGGGAAAACTGTGCTTAAGTATATAAAAATGACTAATTAGGTATCATATGAAGGTTCATCTCCCACAGTGGCCACTTAGATGTCCCTAGGACACTCTGAAGCAGAGCAAGAGGATGATGGCTCTCTAAGGTTGCTTGACTCCAGCACTTGGCTCAAAGGAATCTTATCCCTTTTGAAACAGTCATCTTCAGTTTAACTATATCCTTCTTTCTTGCAATTCAGGATCTGGAGAATTTTTTTTGCATGCATGTCTAAAGTCATTTGCCCTACAGGCCAAAACAGTAAGAGGAATCACTGATTTTGCAGGTAGCTGTCAAAATGTCCAAATATGAGCACTGCATGGCTGAGTTGGTCCTAAACCCAACATGATGCTAAAGTCCAGCTTCACTGCGGCAGCAATGCAAGCCTCATCAGGAGTGGTCCAGTACAGTGTGGGCCTATCCAGAACCAGCGTGAGCTCATCTCTGTCAGTGTCGGGGAAGCAGGTGGGAGGCAACTTACTGCCATCCAGCTCCAGCTTCAGCCTTGGCTTGGGAGGAAGCTGGCAGCCTCTCTGTGAGACCCACAGAAGACCAGCAAGTGGTTTGTGGAGGTGTCATTCAAGCTGAAGGGCCTCTTCTGCAGGGCAGCAAGGGAATGCCCTGTCCGGCAGGGGATCTTACGGAGGGGGTATACTGCCTTGCCAGTTAGTTGATTAAGAGGAGGCTTCAGCAACCACAGCCTTCACTGTATACCAGTGCCCAGCGCTAGAGCCTTTGCTAGGAACATTTTGTGTTCATTGCCTGAAATGCTTTGGGGATTCTTTTTTCTTTTTGAGGCAGGGGCGGGGGAGATTAACTACTGTCTGAGCCTCTTGAAGCATCCCTCACATGAACTCCCCTTTCAGTTCTGTTGGACTCAGTATAAATTTTTGGTTGTGATGGGTTGTGGGTCCTCCTTGTGGATTATTGCTCAATGGCTAGGACTGACTTGACTCCGGGCCTTTTCCATGCTTGGGCCTATGCAGTATGGCGATACTATGACTGAAGCCGTGGTTGTTGAACCCTGGCTTTGCGTGGGATCCCTCTGGCCTGTTTATCCTGTTTTTCCCACATAACGTGGACGTTCCAACAAAGATGTTGAGTTGCTGCAAAGCTTTGTGTGTCAGAATGTTTGTTTTGGGTGACCTGTGAAGACTGATCTCAGGAATCATCCAGCCCCTTGCTCTGTATCCTATGCTGCATATACAACAACAGGGAAACCAGTTGTCTGGATCTCTTGCCTGATTATTGATACTGGGCTTCCATTGCAGTGGAACTGCTTATGGAATCCATAGCTAGTTGTCACCAACAATTGCTGCAGACTTGGCAATTACGCATTTATGGAGGGTGTTACAAGAAAAGAGTCCCAGTGGTTTGGTGTCCTTGTCAGAATGCCAGTATGTGTTTCAAGGACTGGGCCCACAATACAAACAATATTTATTTCACATTTTGAAACAGATGCAAGGAATTTGGGAGGGAAAAACTTGACAAGAGCTCAGACACTCTCATTTCAGGAAAAAGTGCTATGAAGTCATTTGGAACATGACATACAAAAAGTAGCATTTCCAGGAAGGGGGTGACCACCAGCATTAACTGGTTCAGAGTGTTTCAGTAATATGTCAAACTTCTGGCCTGCTCCCCTGTCAAGATTTAGTCACCATTAACTCAGAATTAATTAGTTCCACTTTAACATGGAACTGGGGTTTTCAGCTGGCAAACAGCCAAGGAGAGACCAAGCCAAACAGGCTACCAGGAACCCAAAGATTAGAGATATTATCCTTGTGTGAAAAATTGTCTAAGCAGCAATAGGCCAGAGGAAGACAGGGTGATGCATCTCCTGCTACGTTTTGTCCTTGGTTAAAAAGACTACAGCTTGCCAAGAAAGGTTTGGGAGTAAGGGAGGGGAAGAAGATGAAGATGGGAGGAAGGAATACATCCAGACTGGTGTGCCATTGCACGGATGCCCTCTCAGTAAACGACATCTGTTCCATATTCTCTACGTGGCCAACACAGCAGGGAGAAATCCGCACCACTTGCAATCTTGCACCGGCTGAAAGGTGGCATTTTACGTGTAAGCAAGCTGCTGCTGTTTGGGGGAGCGGGTGGGAACATCCCCTGGTCCTGGACAGACATGGTCATGGTGATGCATTGCACCTGACTATCTAAACGTATGCTAAAGGTAGCTTGCAGTTTGCAGGAGACGCAATTTTCTAAAGGCAGGAGAGGCTGCATGCTGCTGCATGTAAAGGCTAGTTTGGCCACATGGAGACTGGGGGACATCCTCCATTCCCCTGTAACCTGACAACAGTGCGCTCCTCATCTCCCACTGTCTTCCCTCTGACTCCATTCATTACTTGACCCTTGGCAAGGAACAAGGAGGAACAGACTGGGTCACACCAGCAGAAGAAGACAGCCTTGTTCACTTTGACACTTTGCACGATGCAACCATCTCAAGAAAAGCATACAGGAAGGAGGGGCCTTTGAGGGGGGGGAAAGAAAGTAGCAGGTGGTCATCCCGACAGCTTTCCTCAGGCCAGGATTCCACCTGTGTGCCCACAATTCGCTGCCCTCTACTTAAGCATTACACTATCCTAAGAACATCTCTAAATGATTTCTTCTTCCAGGCCTGCATTGTTTTGCAGGTACGTGTATACAACTGTCCCCATCTGTCTACAGTACTCAAAAGGCAGAAGAGCTTCATGGAAGATGCAAAGACATTCTAGAGGAATCCTGCATCCCACAGACATGTGTCTAAGGCAGCAGTTCAAAGAGAGCCCCACTTCCTGTACATCATTCCTGCTTTACGTGTTTAAAAGTTGTGAGGTCTTCATAACCCTGTTCCCACGTGGAACAATAAGGAAGGACTCTTGCAGACCCTGCCTCAGACCCTTTTCTGCCCAAGGTCCCAGCTAGTCCTGTGTGTGCTTTAAAAACACTTCCAAAGAGAAGCACTATTTTTTTAACTTGATGCTAATAAGTTCAAAAGGAAATTGAGATATAAAATATAACATGGGATGAAAAACATAGTAAGAAAAGTATCTCCTACTCATATATACCTACAGAGGCAGCTATGGAAATACCAGATTTTTAGAGGAAAATGCATTTATTGAAGCAAATCATGCAAACCCTTAAAATATTTATTGTGTATTTTATTAGATGTTGTAAGCCGCCCCAAGGCTTCGGCAAGGGGCGGCATAGAAATGTTTTAATAAATAAATAAATAAATAAAAATATGCAAACATAAATGCTACTGGCATATCTGAACTGAGCTAGAATACTGGAAAACTTCTGGCAACTCCTTTCTTGTCCCTCAAATATATTTTTTCAAGACTTGTCATTGGCAGAAAGAAACCAAGAGTACGAAGTTAATTTAAGCATAATTAGCATCCTTCCCTGCCAGTATCCAGGACTTAGACTGGTTTTCAGTATTTGAGGCAGGCGTCATAGCCAGTAAAGTAGTGCAAGGCCTGTGTGGACAATACGCTGGGACAGCCTGCCCCAACCTGGCCCCCCGCCCCCATCATGTGTTGGACTACAGTCACAGGACAGCCAAGTTGGCTTGGCATGATGGAAATCGTAGCCTGACCCATCTGGATGACATCTAATTGGCAGAAGATGTTCTGGGACATAAAAAGAAGCACCACACGCCACAAGCTAGTGCTGCCATTCTTACTCCTATCTTTTTGGTCCTACTCAAAATCTGAAACAGGCCCCAGATCCCACTTCCCCCTAGCAGACCTGATTACTGCAGCTCCTTCTTCTAGAAGTGTGTGTTTTGTTTATATTCTGCTTTTCTTCCTTTCAATGAACTCAAGGCAGCTTTCACAATTCTCCTCTTTCTCTCCATGTTATCCTCCTAACAACCCTGTGAGGCGGGTTGTGCTGTAGGTCTGTGACTGGTCTAAACTTACCCAGTGAGCCCCATGGCTGAGCAGGGACTAGAACCCAGAGCTCCCAGTTCCCAGCCCCACACTCCTAACTACTACACTCCTTTGAAGTTCCTCTAGGTATGCTAAGCACTGGAAAGTTCTGTGTTCGGTAGGGATATGCCTATCTTCTCCTAAAGCAGATTTCTCTTTTCCCAACCAGTGCACTTAAAACACAAACCAAGAATCTTCTTTACAAAATACTGCTAAAAACAAAGTACATCCCAGGCAAGATAATATTCCTAGACTCTTGGCAAAGAGTAAACAAAGAGAGATCAATGTTTCCGTAGATCAATTTCTCTTATTCACCTTTCACAAAACAATAAATTGCTAATTCATTGCCCTTTCAATCCACTAAGCTTTAGAGGGCTCCTAGGTAAGCATGGGATGGGTTCTGTCACAACAGCAGGCAGCTGCTTCAAGGAGGACAAAACTCTTGTTTCACATCGATCTAAAGGGACTGAGAGAGATGCAGTGATGGTCAAGGCCGCTGCAGAGCACTATTTTGCACTGTGGTGCATCCAGACTGAAGACACAAACACTGGGGAAGATGTGTGTGCCCCTTACTGGAAAGCTAATGGCTATTAAGGACAATTTGCTGAAGGAAAATATTCCCAAAAATAAATCCTATGCATGTTTAGGCAGAAAAATGTCCTACAACTCTAAGCATCAAGACTGTGCGATGCTAAAAGTTGTAAGATTTCTTTTTCCTGTCTAAACATGAACAGAATTATGCCCTTAAATGGGTCAAATTTGATGAGATGTGAAAGATCAGTAATCATTTTCTTTCTTTAAAGCAGCTACAGAGAAGAAAGGGTTAGAGAGTCAGTGTGATGCGGTGGGTCTGGGATTCAAGCAATTTGGGATCTAGTTCCCGCTCAGCCATGCAGCCAACTGGATATCTTCAGGCCAGTCACAGATTCATAGTCCAACCTACCTTACAGGGCTATTGTGCTGGGGATAAGACTGAGAGCAGCAGGAGGAGAATGATGTAAGCTGCTCTGAGTTCTTTAAAAAAGAAAAAGGTGCGATATACATCTAATAAACAAACTTTAACCCATGCCATACCATTATCCTGATTTATTTATTAGATTTATATCCCGCCTTTTTTCCTTCCAAGGAGCTCAAAGCAGTTTGCATAAATCTCCTCTCTATCTTATCCTCAAACACCAACACTGTGAGGTGGGTTGGGCTGAGAGTCTGTGATTGGCTCAAACTCACCCAAAGTGAGCTCCATGCCCAAGGGCAGACCAGAACCCAGGTCCCTGAGTCCCAACCCTGCTCGCTTTACCACACTGGTTCTCATAAATTGCATATGTCATGGTTTGCTGCACAGGAGAAAACACACAGGCAAGGTATCTCTCTAGGTTTTGTTTTTTGTTTTTGTTTTTGCTAGAGAAACAAACAGGGAGGGCAATTTAGATCAGGAAAATGCCATCAGAGAATGCTTAAATTCTCCTACCCCACATTGTAACACTTGATGCAATTTGGGGGATTCCATTTGTAAATGCCTGGATTTACTCCTGACAAACAGCAACGTCTTAAATAGGTTGCTTCCAAGAGGAAGAGAAAAACCTAGTTTAAAGAAGATAGGTCTTTTAGAAACAACTTCTACAATTGCCAGTCTAGTGAACTTTACAAAAAGCAGAGTGACTTTACAAGTATGTGACCCTACAAAGGGTCTGTCCTGATGGAAACATATTCAAGAGGAACATGAGTAAAGGGTTGCTATGAAGAAAGATAACATTTTGTTTGTTCCTCTGCTAGCCTGGGGTGCTGTCAGGTTTAGGGAGCTCTTTTGATCAAATCTAAACAGGCCTGCAGATTTGACAAATCGTTTCTTCAGAGATTTGAACATATCTAATCGCGTTATTAGGCTATCAGTAAAAAAAGGGGGGAAAAAAACTTTGAATACTCCAGCGAGAATGTCCATCAACTTTGTGAAAACACAATACATGGAAGAGATAATGAAGGGCATTGCCCATAATTGCTAGCAGTCATTCTCCAACAGTAAAGCATTGTTAAGCTTTTACAAGATAGATCTAGCAGAAAAATGAAGGTAGGTTTGAAAGTTGCAAGAGCAAAAGCAATCCTGTGGAGTTATTATTTTAAATTGCAGGGCCAAAGGCTTCAGGTGTAAAGGTCCTTGTGATCTGAACTCCTAATTTCAAGTTGGGAAGGTGCAGCAACAGGTAGAAAGAAGAGGAAGAAGATATATTCTGCACTATGAGGAGTCTGAATAGAAGCCATAAGAAGCTTTCTTTGACAGTGGTCCCCTGAAGTGAAAACACTGTTCAAGCTCATCCTATAGAAAAAGGCAATCTGAAAAGGATAAGCAAGGTGACTTTATAAACTATGTATCAGAATTTTCATCACATAGGCACTTGAGGAAAAATCCACCATGGAGAGATGGCATTCAGACTAAAGAGATGGAAGAGAGATGCTAAGGTGCCATATGTGACATCCTCTCCTTTAAAAAACAAGGAAGCAGCACCAAAGTTAGCAAAAGGAATAAGCTTCTGGAATAAGCTTCTGCATGCATGCAGCCCACTATTCTGCAAGCAAAAAACAGGTGCTTGTGGTGGTGGTGAGAAGAGAATGTCCATCCTTGGAAATTTACACTTACTTTACATTCTAATCTCAAATTCACAACTAGGTGCTGAGATCCCTGAGTAATGCCATGATTACATTCATTGTTATACCATGCTCTTTTAAAAATGCTCTGTGCTCATGTTTAAAACATTTGTAAGCACACACACACTAGCAGCATGATGGAGCACAGAAAGAAACTGAGGGTCTTTAGACAGAGACCTGGTTTGCGCCTCATGATACTAATCTACGCAATCATTCCCACTGCAAAGAAAAACGGCTAAATGACTCACAGACCTTCTGTCCATAGTTTGGTAAATGCCACATGTGAACCAGGAACTCTGACTTAGCTCTCTCCTACTGGCATTCAGAGGAAGTACCCATGGTTTGCTGGTGGGTTGTTTCTTTGGCTTGCAGAGATGTTAATTAGTTGCCTCTGTTGTTCTTGGAAACTTTCCTGAACTACCCATAACTAATGTATAATTTGACTAATTCATGGAGCATATGAGGGGAGGTGTGCTACTGTGTTTATTTGTTCTTGAGGGCTTTTCAAAGGCCTCTCATTTGACTGTTGGAAACAGGACACTGGATTAGAGAGGGGTTTGGACTAATTCATCACGGCTCTTCTGATGCCCTGATTACTTCCAGGATTATTCTGGCAGCCCAGAGCAACTATGAAAAAACACAGCAAGCTGAAAGAAGCAAACAGATTGGCTGCAAGCCAGAGTAAAGATGTGCCCTGACACCTATGCTAATTTAGGAGGGTATTATTTATATCCCCTTTTCCCCCTCAAGGATATAAAAATATACATCAAAACCCACAAAATATCATAAATGTATAAGAAAATACAATTACAATAATAAAACCAGACAGTATTAATTGAATTTCCTAAAATCAAGGAAGGCTAAATAAGGGGCTTAAAAGTGTATTGATGTATATTGAAAAGGTCCTCAGCAAATCCTTGAGGTCTACAATGGAAGGTGCCCAGTGGATCTTTACGGGAAGGGTATTTTACAGTAATGGTACCACCACTGAAAAGGCCCTGCCTCAGTGCCTGCCTGTCTGCTCTCACTTATGGTTGAAACTGGGATCAAGTTCTCAGATGCTGGCCTTGGCCGATATGCAGGCTTATGTGGGAGAAGACAGTCTTTGAGAAAAGCAGGCCTAGTGCCATTCAAAGAGTTCAAGGTTAAAAGAAGCGTTTTAAAGTAGAGCCTGGTAACTAGTGGGTAACTGGTTAGACTGGAGTGATCTGCCCTCTGGGCTCAAATCTGGCAGCTCCATTTCGGACCGACCATCTTAAAAGGCAGCCAGCCCCACGAGAGATGGACTGGCTTGAGCTGCTCTCAAGCAGAACAGCAACACTGATGAGCAAGTCAGGCTGTAGGCAGGGCCAGCAGCAGCGAGAGGAACTGATGAGCAGATGGACCTGCGGAGCGTGCAGAGGGAAACACACTCCACCCACACTGGCAGTTGTCGCACATTCTTGGTTGCAATGATCAATCCCCACTCCTCCGGCATTTGGGACCTGTCTATTCCACGTGCCTGATCTTCACCCACCCAGTGTGCCACCAGATATATTCAGTCTTCATGCCTGTGTTAAACTTTCCATTTATCCCAGTCCTAATTCCAGCTGGACATATTCCCACGCGATGGTGCATATGACTGTATCCTTAGGATTCCCCTGCTAGCCCTCATGCCCTTTAGATAAGGCTCTACGGTTCAGTGGTGCAGGTCACATTTTGCGGGTGGAAGGTCCCATATTAAAGCCCTGGCATTTCCTATGAAAAGGAAGTTCGGGGTGATGGGCAAAGACTCTGCAGAGCTGCTGCTGGCCGGAGTAAAGAATGCTGGGCCAGCTGGAAAAACTTGACAACGATGCCATCCAATTGGAGGAAGGGTAAAAGGCACCTCTGTTAGAGCAATGCAGAAATGATGTTGCACTAGCATGTGAGACTTCTAGTGCAATGCCAACAGCATCACCCGGAAAACCAATGGTGCCGGTTGAAGTTACTGGCACTGTGCCAGAAGCCTTCTATGCTCACACAATACCAATGCGATCCCACTAGGTACAGCCTTTAAATCGCCTTACTTCTTTATGTTCTCTCCCTATAACTAGTGCAACTCATATACGTGCAGCTATCTTGCCTGGCTGCATGAGAATAAAGAATGCAACTTCTCGATCTATTACTTACCATTTATTTATTAAATTTCCAACCCTCCCCATGAGCCGTATGGCTCCCTATGCATCCATCCAATATTATCCTCTCAAGTCTAAGATCTAGAAACTTACGGTAATGAAAAAAGTTTTAAAAACAACTTGTATGGCATTTATTCCTGGGGTCCAGAGGGCACACATGTGACATGACATGGTCCTCACTGGACCACCCTGGGCATGGAGGACGCCAGGGCCATGCCAGGCCCGCTGCCGACGGCACGGAGGAGGGTGCTGCCATCTTGCCGCCGGATGGGTTTCCGCATCCCTCCCTGCTCCCCCCCGCCGGTGCCAGTGAGAGCGATGCTGGTTTGGGGCGGGGCACGTGGGCGGGCGCCAGTTTAACCCGCCGGACCCGGCCTGGGGCAGGTCAGGCTTGGAGCTCCCCCCCCCCCCCCCCGGACATCGGCCGCAATCCGTGGCTCGGTTTACCTGCCGCGCTGCGCTGCGCAGTCGCTGCCGCCACCGCCAGACTGGGGGGCACCACTGAGGGAATGGGAGTTTTTGATTGTTTTTATAATTTTATTGTATTTTAATCTGTTTTCATTTGTTTTTATGGTGTCGTCCCTGGCCATGTCGACGTTTGTGTTTCCTGGGGAGCACGGGGGCGCCACCATTGGGGTGGTCATGGGCAATGGACGTAACAGCGGTGGGGGCTTAACATGTCCGCGCAGAAGAAGGAGGGACAGATGGTTGACACCTGTCCTTCCTTCTGGTTTTGCCCCCAGCCAGAGGGTTCCAGGTAGTCTTGTCAACCGCCCCTCGGGCCTGACGGTGCTGCTGCTCAATGCCAGGTCGGTCAACAATAAATCTTCCCTCATCCATGACTTGATTGTGGATGAGGGGGCCGACGTGGCCTGCATAACGGAGACCTGGGCGGGGGGGGGGATGTCGTCCTCTCTCAAATGTGCCCACCCGGATACCTGATTCAGTACCATTCATGCCCAGAGGGGAGGGGAGGGGGGTCGCTTTGGTTTACCAAGCCTCCATCTCCCTCACGGGACTTCCGGTCCCTTCAAGGCCAGGGCTGGAGTGCCTCTACTTGGTGTTGGGCGACCGAGACAGATTGGGGATTCTGTTGGTGTACTGTGCACCCTTCTGCCCAACAGTCTCCCTGCCTGAGCTGATGGAGACTGTCTCGGACCTGGTGTTGAGGACCCCCAGGATGTTGGTCCTGGGGGACTTCAATCTCCATGCCGAGACTGGTCTGACTGGGGCGGCTCAGGACTTCATGGCCTCCATGACGGCCATGGGGCTGTCTCAACATGTCACCGGCCCGACCCATGAACATGGACACACTCTGGACCTGGTTTTCTCGATGGGGCAGGAAGAGGGTGGTCTCAGGGTGAGGAATTTATGTTTGACTCCCCTGTCATGGTCAGATCACTTCCTGGTGAGGTTTGTGCTCGAGAGCGGCCTCTCCCTCTGTAAGGGTGCGAACCCGATTGTGTGGGTCTGCCCCCGGAGCCGGATGGATCCGGATGGATTTCTGAAGGCCCTGGGGGAGTTTCCAGCTGACAAGACTGGTGCTCCTGTCGAGGCTCTGGTTGAACTGTGGAACGGGGAGATGACCAGGGCTGTGGACACGATCGCTCCTAAGCGTCCTCTCCCACCAGGCAGAGCCCACTCTTCCCCCGATATACACCTGAATTGCGGGCGATGAAGCAGGCTGGGAGACGGCTAGAGCGTAGGTGGAGGAGATCATGGGATGAATCTGACCGAACACACTTGAGAGTCCATTATCGGGCCTATGCTGTGGCGGTGAGGGTGGCGAAAAAGAATTTCTTTTCCGTTTCCATTGCCTCCTCAAAATGCCATCCGGCGGAGCTTTTTCAAGTGGTGCAAGGCCTGGTTCGTCCAGGTCCTAAGAAAGATCTGGTTCCACCCTCGAAGGCCTGGTTCGTCCAGGTCCTAAGAAAGATCTGGTTCCACCCTGTGATGACATTGCCAAGCATTTCAGGGAGAAAATCGCTCAGATTCGTCACGAGCTAGACTCTACTAGTGACTCAGAAGTTTCTGGGGAGACACCAATGCTGCCGTCTGGTACAAAATTAATGGATGAATTTCAGTTATTGCGGCTTGATGATGTGGACAAGGTGCTTGGATGAGTACGTCCCACCACTTGCCTATTGGACTCTTGCCCGTCTTGGTTAATAAATAATTCCAAGCACGGGATTGGGATCTGGATCTTGGAAGTGGTTAACGCCTCTCTGAGGGAGGGTTGGATACCTGCCCCTTTAAAGGAGGCGGTAGTCTGACCGGTCCTGAAGAAAGTGTCACTGGATCCAGACATGGCCACTAATTATAGACCAGTGGCCAACATCCCGTTTCTGGGCAAGGTGTTGGAGCAGGTGGTGGCGGGACAACTCCAAGCTCTCTTGGAGGAAACTGATGATCTGGACCCATTTCAGTCCGGCTTCAGACCTGGGTACGGTACTGAATCTGCCTTGGTCGCCCTGTACGATGACCTGTGCAGGGAGAAGGACAGAGGGAGTGCGTCCCTGTTGGTTCTCCTGGACCTCTCAGCGGCTTTCCATACCATCGACCATGGTATCCTTCTGGATAGACTAGGGGGATTGAGGGTCAGAGGCACTGCTTTGCTGTGGTTCTGCTCCTATCTCAATGACTGATTCCAGAAGGTGGTGCTGGGGAACTATGGCTCTGCGCCATGGCAGCTATGCCATGGAGTACCGCAGGGGTCCATTTTGTCCCCTTTGCTGTTTAACATCTACATGAAACCGCTGGGAGAGGTCATCAGGAGGTGTGGGCTGCGGAATCATCAGTACGCTGATGATACCCAGCTCTACCTCTCGTTTTCCACCAATCCAGGTGAGGCAGTGGCTGTGCTGAACTGGTGCCTGGCCAAGGTAATGGGCTGGATGAGAGCCAATAAACTGAAGCTTAATCCAGACAAGACGGAGGTCCTGTTGGTTGGCGGATCGGGCTTTGGAGAGGGTGAACTGAACCTAGTCCTGAATGGGGTTGCACTCCCTCTTAGGGACAAGGTCCAAAGCTTGGGAGTGCTCCTCGACCCAGAGTTTTCACTGGAAGCTCAGGTGACAGCAGTGGCGAGGAGCGCTTTCCTTCAGCTTCGGCTGATCCATCAGCTGCGCCCCTACCTGGAGTACGACTGCGTGGTGACAGTGACACACGCGTTGGTGACTTCCCGCCTTGACTTCTGTAACGCGCTCTACGTGGGGCTGCCCTTGAAGACGGTCCGGATACTTCAATTGGTGCAAAATAGAGCTGCCAGGCTGCTGACGGGGACTGGGCGTTATGTTCACATGACTCCAGTTCTCCGTCAGCTTCACTGGCTTCCCATTGAAGTCCGGCCCAATTCAAGGTGTTGGTGATGACCTATAAAGCCCTAAACGGCTTGGGTCCTGGCTACCTGAAGGAGCGCTTACATCCATATACGCCCGCCTGCCGCCTGAGATCTGCGGGAGAGGCCCTTCTCCGGGAACCCTCCGTGAAGGAAATTAGGAGGGTAGGTACTCGGAGGAGGGCTTTCTCTGCAGTGGCGCCCAATCTATGGAATGCGCTCCCCAGAGAGGTCCGCCTGGCGCCGTCGTTATTTGTTTTTCGGTGCCAGGCGAAGACCTTTTTATTCAAACATCATTTTAATTGCTAATATTATTTCCTTATTTTATTCTCTGGCCAGGGTGACTTATTTTATATTGTTAATTCGTTTTATATTTTTAATGTATTGTATTTTAATGTTTTGTGAGCTGCCCCGAGGCTTCGGCGAATGGGGCGGCATAGACATTTTCTAAATAAAAATAAATAAAATAAAATGGAACCAACTTTCATTAGGTACATTGACGCAGCTCCACATACCATTCCAGTATTTTTTCAACACAGCGACACACCACTGCGCGGGGGAAAAATGTGTCAGCATGGCCAGAGGTGTTTGAACCTCTCAGCCAGCAATTCACACAAACAGCTGAGTGCTTAGTTTTGTTTCAAGCACAGCCTACCCACAGACAGCATGTGTGAACCAGGCTGAAGAAGTGTCAGGGTCTCTAAGGAAATACTTCCAGCCACTGGTAAATCCACATGGCTGGAACTTCACAAGCTTTCTCTAAAGCATTAATGCAGTTTTGCACACAAAGCAGCATGCCATACCTTTTTTAAAAACACTGCATGAATTAAATGTAAATGTTCCATTTAAATGCAAAGCTACCACTTAATATCTGCCGAAAAATACGTGTGTGTGTGTGAGAGAGAGAGAGAGTCCAGACATGTTAATTTCATTTTAGCAAAAACAGCACCCACTTGTTTTCAACAGACATGCTGCACTAAGAGGAGCCTGTGTGCCATAAAGAAATAGTAACTATGGCATTCACCTTTTCCTCTAGGCATGCTGCAGCTCTCTCTTTCCCCAGAGGTCCTAGAAATATGAACTGTAGCTCTTGTATAGCAGTCCAGGAAATAATTGATCATTTGCCAGTGTCCTGTTGGCGAGTTCCCACTCCTGGGACGCACTTTCAATTTCACACCATTTTGACTTTCTGGACACTGTGGGTTAATCTCTAGGAGAAAAGATGATTATATACTTGAGCTGTTGTAACAATAGCGGTTTTATGTACATCGTGCGTGTGGCATTTGTCTGTGTCATGTAAAATGCAAGAATGAAAACCATACAAGAAGGTTTTTTGTTTTACTATAAGGGCAGAAAACGAAAACTCCAGATTACATCAGTTTCTTGAAGCACAGAACAACAAAGCTGGACAACCCTTCACTCGTTGGATGGGAGATGAAAGTTGTTCCAAACAGATGGCTGTTTATAAAACAGGAAAATGGGGGGCATAAAACTCTACAGATATTCTTATCTGGCATCTTCTGGTTATTTGGGGGCAGCTTGAAATTCAAAAATGACAGGTGTATTTTGGTTAACATTTCATGGACAAAAAGTAATCCAGCGCAGCACAGCCTCGCAGTACAATATGACTGCTACTGAAGCGAGACCAAAATCGGTGTCCTCAAAAAGGAGCTTTGCATCTCTATACCAATGGGCCCTCAAGCAGTGAGACACAAATCTTTGTTCTAAGCTGGCAAAATTCTTGACTTCCTGCTGCAGATGTCTCACAGTTCAATGGATGGCAGCATTTATCGTTTACTGTAAAAGGCTGAAAAGGGGGATGAGAAAGAGAATCCTCTCTTCAGAGTTTGGGAAAACCCATATCCAGTGTCACGGAAAGAAGGAAGAGCAGACAGGAATAAAAACCAGCCTTCAAACAATCTATACTCCCAATATGGAGTTTTCATTAACAAGGCTATAGATTCAATAGACAACAAGCTGAATAATCACAAATCGGGAGAAAAAACCTGATCCAAGCATTAATAATTCAATTAGTATTCATTGAAATAACATTGATTGTAATGAATTTATTTCACAGCATTGTTGCTGCCCTATGTACTTTTTCAATTTTCCATTACAGTTTTAACAATAAGGTACAAGTCTTAAATATTTTCTTGTAGAAAAAGGTGAGGGAGGATCACTTTAGGAAAAGAGCAAATGCTCAGATGGGGAAAGCTGTTTAATAAAAGGAGAAAGAAATGAAGCCTGTCCAATAAGGGAAAGCACAAGCATTCTAGAGTTACTTATACAACACACACCTGCACATACACACACACACAGTTTCTTCCATTTCCCCCAGCATAATACACCGTAACATGATTTCTGGAACAACTGGAGTTTATTTTTTGAATCTACTGCTAAGTTCCATTAACAAAGAGAATATGGTAGGCAACTGCGTGCTAAATAAGATTGCAACCGTTGTTCCAGCATACCATCAATAATCTATACAAACAAGCGAGACGCTCTTGTTCCCAGCATGTTTCAAAGAGGTTCATATGCTCCTTCTCAATGTAGCAACTAGCAGGAATGCTTTTTCCTGAGAATCCGCATAACTTCACCTGGGAGCAGTACAGAAATCAGAGCAGCATCCCCATGCGGAAAAAATGTCTAGAGTGCCCTGCTGCCTGCCACTCGGACAGGGTCACATATCTAGTATCATATGGTCCCTCCAGCAAGGCTACAAAGAAAGATACAAGAATGTGATAAAGCCCCTCACCATTAAAAAGAAAAAAGCAGCCAGTATATTAGGCAAATGCCACTAACTGGACATCTGACATTCTCTCTTTTTGTTGTGCAGAACTAAAATAGAAGCCTTTCAGAACAAACATGCAGCATGCTGAAACACCTCAGAAGGTCAACCACTATTGTGCTGTATATTTCCAACAGGATATCCATCTGCACTTCAAGTTTCCAACAATTGCACAGGTGGTAGAAACTGTACTTGAAAAACACAAACTGCCCTTACGAGGCCCACACGTTCAGAACGACTTTGGATGACTGCTCTCTTTGATAGCCCACGACATACGGCCTGTCATTAAAAAGGGCTCCATTCTCTTGGCAATAAAAACTTTTGGCTGGGAGCTGGCACAGCATACGGCCAACAAGATCTTGCGTAAATGGGATTTTCCGGTCCTCAGTGAACCCGTCGTGAGGGATTGGCGACACTTCATACAAACTACTTCAGTTGTACGACTGAAACACTCGCTAAGTAAACAAACAAAAACCTGAATAGCTCTTCGCCAGCACATGCTCAAGAACACTTAGCCTCTCGGAGCTCTGGGGAGCCCGCCTGCCAAGCCATCCATGGAGAGGCTACCGCAGCTGCTCTCCTCTGAACTTGGACATGGTCTTCACTTCCGTCTCCTTGCAGAGATGCAAGCGCTGGCCCCTTGTGCTTTGTCCTCTTCTATAAGAGGGAGCACCCACAATGGGGCATCTTGTAAATTTGGTCCTTTAGGAAGTGGAAATGTACACGGCAAGGTAATTTTGACGGACAGCCAGTTCTGGCATCAGCAAGCCCACTGGATATGCTTCAGCGCACTGCAATAATTTTATAATGATCTAAATATAAATGTGATCCCCTTTGCATTTTCGCTGTCGTCTTGCATTATGTCAGATACTAAAGTGATGCAAAACTGCACTGTTTTCATTATTATTTTTAAAAGCCCAACAATAGGAATGGGTACAGCTTAACAACAGGAATGGTTAAGCACTGTGAGCTGTATTTGGACGTCAATGCCAGAGTTCCTATATTCTGCTGTTTGCCTTGCAAAAGTTTATCAAAGGAGTCAAATCTTGCTCTAAGAGCTACACTTTTCTGCTCTGATGTTTTCATTACATTACTAATATTCTTAGAGTTTGATTCATGTTCAAAGATAGCCAAACTATTTTTAAAAGACGTTCTTTACCTTTTCCCAGCATAGTTCAGCTTCGGGAAGCTCTAGCATGCTAAATAAGTACTTTGTTCACTTACTTGGTATTACATCTTCAAAAAAAATCATACAACATTATGCCATTTGTGTATCTGCATAAATTAAGGCAGGATTCACACGTGATATTAAAGTATCTCCTCCCTCTCATTTTTGCAGGAGAGAAAAATTTACTCAGGAACCAAAACTGTACCATGGCCCTGTTTGCACATAATAGCAGCAAATTTTGGGTTAATTAACTCAGAATCTGCCACAGTGCTTACTGCTGTGATTTTGCATATGCAGTCTCTGATAAGCCTGACCTGAAGCTGCTCTGTGTCATCTAAACTTGGGTGCATGTTGCATGGTGATGGCATACACCTGGCACAAGCCACAGCAAATCACGGCTCAAAGATCTGTTGTGCACGTTGCAATTTGAGGGTTTAGACAAAAGGGCTGCATACAGTTTGCTGCAAACCAGAACTAGAAGCTTCTGCTCTCCTTCTTTTTACATTCCAAGAAATGAAAGGCGGAAATGTATTCCATTCTGTTTAAAATTGTTTAATTCTTGTTAATGTTGTTTTACCTAGTGTGTTTTATTGTTTTTATACTTTGTTGTAAACCGCCCAGAGAGCTTCAGTTATGGGCAGTATAGAAATGAAATAAATAATAAAAGTTAAGCAGAATGTCTGACTCAACTTTGTGTAGCAGGCAATGATTATAATAAACCTCTTGTCTTACAGTCTCACATTTAGTACTGATTTTTAGATTTCATAAATGCGTAACAGTCTCAGGAACAGTATCAGTACATCCTCCCTCTGAATATTCTGACCCTTAACTGGGACTTAACCTGCCTTGATCCATAAATCCAAATTGTGCCATTGAAGAGGTGGGGGTAGTCCTACTCTCCCTGCCCCCACAGTACTGCGAACCACATCTGGTCACATATCAAGCATATCTGTTTCGCTGACGAGCTCACGTTCAACAACTACACACGGCTCTTGTTATGGATTCAGTGGGTCTGTGTATGCACACTAAATGCACAAATCGCCTTGCTTAAAAACATATTTTAAACAATTTCACTTTGACCTGGGTTTGTCACAGTCTATAAGCACAAGATGTCTGGAACTATGCTCTTAATTTGTGCAGGTTTTCTTTTGGTTTGTTTTGCTTTATGTTTGTGCTTGTGTTTGGGTGTGGTTCTTGTTTCTGAGTTCAACTTTCAGTGTATCCAGGCCTTTGGATGATGCTGAATCTCTCTCCCCAGCTGCCAATAGCCATCTCCTGGATAGAACTGTTCGGCCCACTAATATATGCTGTCAAATAATATACTAAGCCATCTCACTAATTCCATTCCTATGGAGGTGGTATGCCAACACTCACCTAAAATACTATGCAGTGCAAAGTCCTTGTCCATGTGGCTGAATGAACAGGACTGATCAATGCAATCTGCCTACACACACACACACGCACACACACCCCTTTGTCCTTTTCTGTATAAAAAGGAATCATACAATCGAGATGGATTCTCAACCAGGCATTTATATGAACCATTCTTGTCATGAATTACCTTATTTATGAATATTTTATTTTTTAAATCCCCAAACTGTTTACAAATTAAAATACCACAAAGTCGATCCATAAAAGAATGAAATATCTCATTAAAATAACCAAGGGCAACCATCAGAAAATTGCCCAGGCAAACAGATGTGACTTCAGTGGTCAGCAGAAACACTCTATATTAGGCATCTGCCTGATCTCCCTGGGGAGATCATTCCACATGGTGGCTGCCACGATGGCGGCTGCCCCTCCTTCGCATCATGACCAGGTGAGTATCACTAGGCCATGGTACAATAAGCAGGTCCTCCCGCTAGAAGCATAAAGACTAGAGTGACCTACAAGAGAGAAGTCAGTCACTCAGATAACCAAGTCTTGAGCTGTTTAGGGCCTTCTAAACCAGCACAATCACCTTGAGCATGATCATTTAATCTCATTAGGTAGCATGGCAAGCCTCTGTCTTTTCAGGATTCAGTTTCATTTGGCTGGCCCTCAGTCAGGCAGCTGTGCGGGTGGCTCATGCCTCACCTCAGACACAACAAACAGAGAGACAGAGCTGGGTATTCTGTGCACTGATGCTCTCCTAATAGTGCTGCACCCAATAACATCATATTGATCAGGTGCGAACACCTTCAAGGAAACAGGGAGCACTCCCCCCCCCCCGCCATGGGGTGTACTCCTGCCAGCAGCAGCATGGCAGTGGCAAAAGCCTCAGTGGTCTGAGGGTTTTCGGTTTGCTTGTTTTGCCAGTGGAATGGGGTTACATGCAATTTGAAGGCCATGCATTTCCCACCTAGGATATAGATGCTACAACATCAACAGGTCCATGTCCTGTAGCATTCCACAACACTGTGGCCAAGAAGCCAAAGCACAAGTGCTGAATGCCACTCCGGACCAACTCCAGGAAACCTCACAGAGGTGGTCCAGGCGAATACCATGATGGATATTATCAAAAGTTGCTGAGAGACTAACTCATCCGCCAGAACAACCAAGGCCATTTCCATCCCAGAACGAGACATGGGTCGAGCCTATTCCAAGTGCATCCCTAGCCACTAACCGCTCAAATACCCTATACGCAGAGATGCACCCACCTGTGCCTCTATCACCTTAATGGCCTGAATTAGTGTTGTAATTGTCCCATATGCATTAACACTTACACAAATAAATATATAAATATATTTATATCCTGCTTTTTTTCCTTCAACACCTGATAAAGAATGAGAACCCCAGACAGAGAAACAGCTCCACTTAACCCAGCCAATTCACATGCTCAAAAACAGGTAGAAAGATAATGGGCATAAAGCCATCGGTTCTGCAATCACAAGGCATACGAACGTGAAAGCAGATTTGGGGATTTTTTGCACTGAAGATGGATCTGCCGAAAGCGATGGGTTTAGAGAAGGTTAGCAGGTACTGTCAAATGAGTATCTACATCTTTTGGTGGCAAAGTATTTGAAACATGAAAGATGCTGAGATGCCTTAAACTCAAGCAATATAAGCTGCATACAATTTGAACATATTTCTGAATGTTTCTCCATCAAACACTCATATACACTGTGCATTTCATTTTAGGTCATTACCATAGTTACATAACAGTAAATGAGAGCATATTGGTTTATTTAATACTTTTAGATCCACCTCTACAGAATTGTTCAAGGCAACCTATAGATAATACAAGTTCAGCAAAACAAACCAAAAATACTAAACAGAGCAATGCCCCAACTGTAAACAAAACAAAACCCATCCAAACAGCAGCATGTAAAACCAAACCAGGCAAAATTCCAACATTTAAAATTAAACATCCAAAATCTTTTGGAACCAGAACTTCTCTTTACTTGGCACAGCAAAATCATACGCTTAAGTGCCACATCTATGGTCCTCGAAGGTTGTCCTACAAAGAAGGCTCCACCACTGCAGGAAAGTCCCTTCCCCATTCATCTCTTCTAATCTTGGCTGGCAGGAGAAGGGCCTTTTCCTGTGATCTCAGACCACAAGCAGGTTTGCACAAAACTAATACTGGCTTTCATTAAAATAGAGAGATTTAACAGTTTATTCACAAAGTTCACACACACATAATGGGCAACACTGAAGAGCTCTTTATTTATTTATTTAAAAATTCTTACCTACCATGTGATTATTATAAAATCTCAAAACAGTTTACATAAAAACCAGAAAAAATATAAATGTATATTTAAACCATATGCTAGCCATAAAATGATTAAAAACTCCTCACTGCCCACATTTGCTTCAACTAATTAAAATATGTTATTGATTAAAAAACAGAGAGGTTTTGGCCTGGCATGGAAATGAATAAAGCGTCGGTGCCAGGCCCACCTCTTTGGGGAGTGAGTTCCATTATTGAGGGCTATGGCAGAGAAGCACCTTTAACCTTGTGTTGCATTACTATGACATCACAGATACTAGTTCGGCCAATAGTTATGCGGCCACCAACTGCTAAGGACTCCTGGGATTCTGACCATGACCTCATGCATTTCAAGCAGCAACAGAGGCTGCTCTGCTTTCACTATTATCGGTTTCTGGCCACAAGGAAAAGGCTCCTGGCAGGACAGAAGAACAGAAAATTAAGCAGGCCAGGAGGATGCGCTGGAGCATGCCTGGCACCATGGGAGCTGCTCCTCATGGGGCACAGAGGTAGCAGTGGCACAGCCAGACACTAATTCAGATCCTGTTGCTAGAGAGCCAGTGTGGCGCAGTGATTAAGAGCATGGGACTGGGACTCAGGCGATCTGGGTTCTAGTCCCCGCTCGGCCATGGAGCCAACTGGGTGACTTTGGGCCAGTCACAGCCTCTCAGCCCAACCTACCTCACAGGGTTGTTGTTGTGGGGATAAGATGGAGGAGGAGATGTAAGCTGCCTTGAGCCCTTTGTAGGAAAAAGGCTGGATATAAATCGATAAATAAATAGATAAATTTCCTTGTACCCCCTTGCGAAATTGACCTTAGCAATGTGCACAGGTGAAGTTGCTCTCTGTTATTATGCCCTTGTAGGAGGCACGGTCAGGGCTGAGAAAGTGTGGGAAGCACCCAAGGGGTGTATGTTTGACAACTCCATGGCACAGTCCAGTGTAGCTTGGAAGGAAATGCAGGTGGGGCTGTGAAATGGATGGTGCTATGGATGAAGGGTTAGAATGGGTTGCTGTATATGGGGTACGCTTGGCACCAACTTTACTATCTTTCTGGCACCAAGTAAAGGCCATCTTCTGCTACAAGTCATTCAAGTAGCTTACTGGAATGTGTTAGCTGTTAAACAAATCTTCAGATTATTCATTTAGGTGTCAGGCCAAAACCTTGTTATTTACCCAATATTTTAAAGACAGACGTTATTTTAGTGATAGGATTTTATTACATGTTCGTATTCTATTTGTTTGTGCTGCTCTATTGTAACACCATCCTGAGACCTTCAGTATAGACAGGGCATAAATGTTTTAAATAAATAAATAAACACCCCCCCCCCCAAGTTATTATATATCTGTTTTAAATTTGGTTTTAAAGTTGGCATCGCAAACTTTTAATGATGTTTTCATGCATTTTAATATGTTGTATTGTTTAGTGTTATTTTTAATGTGCTGCACTGAGCTGCCCAGAGAGCTTCAGCTGTTGGGCTGTATAGAACTTAAATAAATAAAATATAATTTAAAGGAAATGTTTATCTTTTAGTTATCGGGGAGGCCCAAGTGTACTTCTCCTTATCTATTCCCACAGAAGTTAGTGTATTCTCAGTGTTCGTGTTTGCAGAAATTAAAACACGTCTTGTGAAGTCACCTGAATCTGTTGTGGGCCACCTGTGGCTATGCCAGTGTTAAGTCATGCCTTTCAACCCCCTCATGGCCTCTGGTCTACAGGACCATTACAGGATGAACTGAGTCAACAAGCAGAGAAACCCTGAGGATTTCAGCTGTGTACCCAATGAAAAGCAACAGAGGGGTAGGCCTGTGGTACAGATGCTAAGAGATTTAATCTACCTATCATGGTAGACCTGGTGCTACAGTTTTATTGCCGCTCATCCACCAGATCTCTCAGAAATGACAGACCCATTGCCTCCTGTCTCTGGGCTTTTAAAAAACAGGCAAGTATACATAAAATATACAGTTTAAGGAAAAATATGCAACCCCAACAGAACAGCATAATTCAAAATTCAAGCCATGCAAATGCTGTATTGTTAAGCGAGGTAAAAATGGCTAACAATGGGGAAAGTAAAGCAAGTTGTCCAAGCCACTCTCAAACCCTAAAACTTGGTGAGGCACGTTCATTGCCCCTTCCAGTGCTAAAGACGCTGCCCATGGACTCCACCGTATCTCTGTAGAGCTGTTTTTCCCTAACCTAGTCTTCAACTTCAACTCCCATGAGTCCCAGCCAGCACAGCCAGTTGTCTAAAACATCTGATCCAATAGTCTCCAAGTGCAATTTGAGGAAAGCTGAGCTGGAGACCAGTATTTCCAAGATGAAAGAAATCATTCTAGGCTGAGTGAAACTGCACAATCATGTCCTACAACAGTAGGAGGATGGACCCAATGGGCTTCATGGTGCCTTCCAACTCTACTATTCGACGATTCTATATGACATTGTAAATGTTAGGGTAAGGGCAGTGATGCCGCAAGAAACCCAATTTATTCTTGAGATAGCTATACTGTGTTCATGCATGTTTTTTTCCTCTTGTTCCTCTGTGTGTGCTTCCATGAGCGTGCACATGTGAACACATGCAGTTATTCTTCGCTACAAATGAAGTTTTGTTGGAGGTCTTGATGCTGCATGAATGTAACACACTTCTGTATTAGTGCTGTTCCGTTCCCAGGGTCTTCTAGCACTTGGAGTTGGCCTCTAGCTGTCATCAACATGATGCAAAGCAGCACAAAGTACACGCAGGCAAAGTGCACAGATGTGTGATAGCAGTGCACACTTTGTGTATAAGCTGCAGCCACTAACCGCTGAGCAGCCTTGCTGCTCCTCCCTCTCAGAAAAATCCCCGTAGGTATGTATACATGTCCAGAAGGCTAATTTCTGGTTATATTATAGCCATTTTGAGAGAGGTGTAGTTATCAGGCTAGTTCTTACAGGCCTATCGAAGGCTATTTTTGAAGTGTAAACAGCCTGTTTCAATCTCAGTTGGTCATTATAGCAACAGTATCAATATTAAAAATGGGTGCCATCCTTGTTTACGCTTTTCCTCCCTGTTCATCCCCCCCCTTTCGTTTGGTGCCTTTTTAGAGTATGAGCCTGAAGGTGAGCCTACCTTGTTTAGATTGATTTGGAAATCGGGGGGGAGGGGGCTTTTGGGGGAAGAGTGGGGTACATGTACCCCTATGCTGTAAGGGGAAAAGTAAGTGCTCCCTCCTTCGGCACGCTGCTTTTCCCCAACAGCTCCCAGCCCCATCTGTCCTAATGCCATATACGTTGCCAATTAGATCAAGTGTCTTGGTAAAGTGTACATGCAAACAGGATAAACACCGCAGACCAAAATGCCCCCAGTTTTTGTGGGTCCCCATTTGTAATCTATATAATTATGATTGCTAGCCCTGCAATTTGGCAACTGGTGTTTCTAGAGGCTGCTGGTCTTTAAAACAAGAGGATGTGTCATGCTAGCTGTACTTGAGTACCTATTAGGAGATACTGAGGAGGAACAACTTCCCAATGGCTGAATATATTAGCCCAGGATAATACAATAGCAGAGTTTATGGGCTTTCCTAAAAAATGCTGTAATTGGCTTATCACACATACTGAAAAGTCGTAATAGAAAAGGTCAGCGGCAATATATATTTGTACAATAGTGAGATGCATTATCTTCTCAGCTGGCATGGCATGGCATGTAATTTTACACACCATGCTGCACCAGCATGCGGTAACTAAGAGAGACGGTGCTCACTGTTTTCTAAAAGCTGGAGAACTATCACATGCCATCAGTGTAAATGTATATCACTTCACATTCACACAGATTTGCCAATCTTTCCAGAGGTATTTGCAAATAAACAAAAATGCTAATGATGCCAGGGAAGTTTGAAGACAGGCATTTGAATGCCTGTTTATATTAAAGTTTCTTTTTCATACTGTTTCCATCAGTCCTCACACACTGTCCTGGCATGGAAGCAAATGCCCCATATAGCTACTTGAATTCATGCTGTCAAGTTCCATGCCCGGTTTATTCATTTGGATGTCTTGTGGTCAAGGAAAAAGGTCTACAAGACTCTACTTTCCCTCTGAATAAGACCATGTCATACATTCTGTATATACTATCCACTGCATATATTAACTTCCAGAAGGAGACACATACAGCAGGAAAACAAAATGTTAGCCATACTACACTCATTACTAAGGTGTACTCTCTTTTTTACATATGGCAACAGTGTTGTAATTTTTAACAATGATGCGGTCCAAAAACCAGTACAAGTTTCCCTTTACTTAGGCCTCATCTGGAGTACTGCATTCAGTTCTGGGGACCACAACTGAAGTAAGATGTAGAGAAGCTGGAAAGGGTTCAGAGGAGGGCAACAAAGATCTGGAAACAAAGTCCTGTGAGAAGATTACGAAAAAATTGGGATTTTTTATCCTCAAGAAGAAAAGTCAGAGGAGACATATGCTAGGACTTCACAAGGACCTGAAAGGCTGTCACAAAGAGGATGTACAGGATCTCTTCCCCATCATCCCAGAGTGCAGGGCATGGCATAATGAGCTCAAGTTACCGAAAGCCAGATTCTGGCTAGATAAAAGGAAAAAAATCCTGACTGTTAGAGCAATATGACAATGGAGCCAATTACCTTGGGAGGTTGTGGGTTCTCCCACACTGGGCACATTCAAGATGCAGCTGGGCAGCCATCTGAGAGGAATGGCTTAACTTGGAGTCCTGCACCAAGCAGAGGGTTGGACCCAATGGCCCTGTGGCCCCTTCCAGCTCTACTTTTCTATGATTCTGTGATTCAGAAGCTTCAATACTGGCACCTACTGAAAGGAACAGGTAGCAGGTGATTGGAAGATCTTGGAAAGTGGCTGCCATTCAGAGTTGGCAGCACTGGGCTATATGGATGAGTGGTCTAATCTCGAATAAGGCCTCTTTCTTGTGTTTCTAATAGCAACCTGGATGCCCAGAAAATGAGAGGAAAATAGAGATGGTGGCACACAATGCCAAATAACACTGTAAAGAACAGAACCAGATCAGGGCACAAAATATTACGGACTTAGAACTGGCCCAAAGTAGATTTAGATCTGGACCACTGAGCCGCCATGTTCCAAGACATCTGCTAGAAGCTGAAGTTGCTTCTGCAGTCCAAAAGGTCCAGATACTTCCAGATTAGAGAAAGCTGCTATAGACCATCAATAGGCCACACATGTACAGTGCAGCCGGAAATGTTGAGAAGTATGGGGGTTCAAGTTTACATATTGTAATTCTTGTCCACACTGAGCAAAGGCCACATTTCCTTTGCACCATTTACATGGTAAATACTTGCTGGCTCACTTGTTTACATGGTAACAGAATAAGTTCTTTTTATCAATTTTCTGAGATTAGCATCTAAGAAACATTTTATCTCACAGATCTAGCAAAGCTAAAGTAACCTAGGATACAGAAATTTCACTGCATTGCCTAGCTCACGGAAGGCTCTCTGGTGCATTTTTTTTAAAAAATCAGTTCTGGATCCCTTGTACATTGTGCTAGTGAAACCTTTCGAACTGCACCTCCCCACAACATATACCTTAAGTAATTTTGAAAAACCGTTCTTGCTTAATCTTGGAGAAACAGATGCAGATTAATGGATCACTACAGCAAAGATGGTCAACTCCAGCTAATCGGAGCATTTCAATCTAGTGAAGCTTATAACCAGTAGAACAGGAGTTCATGGTCTGCCTCATCCATTTGGCCTTGTAGAGCTCATCTGTGGTATTTCAGCTTCTCAGGTTCCTACACACGTAGGTTAGAGGAAATGTTGCTGATGATCAGCAAAATAGTGAAACAGCCTATACATAAAATGTTAAGGTAGAGTAATTTCTCATAGCCATAGTAAGTGCAAACATTTTCTAACTGACAGTGTCTTTTTAAAAACAAGCAGTACAAGGTTTTTGCCAGAGAGATTGCAAAAAATTGAATTTCCAGCCATGTTAGTTCTTTCTAATGCTTTTTGTGTGTGGGTTGATAAAAACTAAATAATGTGTCTCTGAGCAATCGTTTTTTGTAAAACATGTTGAACAGTAACCATGTAAAAAGCAAAACGTGATGCACAAAAATTCACTAAATATGTCTTAAGAACAGGACAACCTTTGCAATGTGCCATGGTCACAGTCCAGTATCATCACTGGTGAAGGAGTAGCAACAGCGATGAAGTTTGGCTCATCATCCAGACACAACCACGGAAAGCAGCGCTCTCTGTGGTTGTGCTAAGATGGCTTCCCCAGGGGAACAGTGGATCTGGATGGCTTTCTGATGGCTCCTGAGGATTTTCCTGTCACCCCAGCATGCAATTCGGCTGACGCTTTAGTTTGCCATGATTGCTCCCAAGCATTCCTGCCCCTAGAAAAAATTAATTTGAGTCCCCTGGTCTTCTAGGGTGATGCAGGTGATGAAATGAGTGGGATGTTGACCAGAATGACATTAGCAGAAATCTCAGAGCAAAGTCCCAAGTGGGGCAGAGTTCCATGGCAATGAAGTTGGCCAAGAGACTGTACTTCTCTTGGCCAACTGTATCTGCTCTGGGTTGCCCAGCAGAGCTTTTCCAGGTAGTCAGAGGCATGTTACACTTGAGCCTCCAAGAAGATGGACTGCTCAATAGCCTACTGTGGCAAATTTGGACAACACTTTGCAGATACAATCAATTATGTCTGTTCTGACTTGGATGACACAATTGATACAGGCCCAATGGACGTAACTTTAGCTGCTTCCTGTGCAATTCTAATGGACACTTTTTAATTTGTACAGTCCAAGAATGCGAACAGCATCTTTGCAGAGATGTGGAGTGTGCTGGGCTTTGCCTTTCAGGCTTGTAAAAAAGCACTCAGGATAACTGGTTGGATGGGTAAATGAGTGAATGACAAGAAAGGAAGTGGTAGTTGTTAAAAAAAATGCCACCCCTCTCCCCAGAATCCCACTGTATCAAATAACTGGAAAGCCAGTGTGATGTAGTAGCTAAGAGTATGGGACTGGGACTCTGGAGATCTGAGTTCTGGTCCTCGTTCAACTCTAGAGCTCACTGGGTGACTTTAGGCTAGTCACAGACTCTCAGCCCAACCTACCTCACAGGCTGCTATTGTGAGGGTAACATTGGGAGGAGGAGGAGGATTATGTATGCTGCCTCGAGTTCCTTGGAAGGAAAAAGGCAAGATACAAATATAATAAATAATTTTGAGCTAGTCTCCAATTCCATTCTTCGACAGGAAGCTCAAGTACGTGGTGGCTTCCCAGCTCCAGAGATTTCCAGACAAGGAAGATTATATACAGTAGGTCCTTTTCAATCTGGCTTCAGGTCTAGTCATGGGACAAAGATTGCTCTTCATTGCCTACGTGGATGATCTACACGAGGAAGTGAGCAAACGGAGATGGCCCCTGTTAGTTCCACTGGACCTTGTAGCAGCTTTCAATCACAATATCCTCCCATCTCATATGTCTGAGATTGGAGTGGGCATCATGGCTATACAGCAGCTCCAGTCCTTCTTGGAGGAGCCATCTGAAAAGATGGTGCTGGGGAATCCTAGTCTGACACTGTGGCCATTGACTTGCAGCGTCTCTCAGGCTTCCACCTTATTCCTGATGTTAGTTAACACATCCCCTTCCCTGTGAAACCACTGAGGGAGATTGTCCAGTTTCGGACTTCAGGATCACCAGTATGCTGCTCTCCCCTTTCGATCCAAACCCAAGGAAGCTGTTCTGGCTCTTAATCAGCGCCCATTGTCAGTAATGGACTGGATGAGGGCAAACGAACTGAAGCTTTATCCAGACAAGAGAAATGATGTTTCAAGTCATGTGAAAATCGGATGAGAGCATAGAGATTCACAGCCTGAGCTAGATGGGGTTACACTCCCCCGAAGAGTCAGGTTTGCATTTTGAGTAAACTCTTGGGCTTGACTGTGAACATAAACATCCAAGCTTTTGGTGGTGACCGGGAGTGTGTCTGCACAGCTGAGACTACTGTGACAACTCTGCCTGTCCCTGGAGACATTGGGCCACAGCCAGACACACCTTCGTTACATCCCACTTAAACTAGTGCCATGAGCGCTATGTGGAGCTGCCTGTGAAAATGGCTCAGACACTTCAGCTGGCCCAGGAGGCTGCAGCCAGACCATGGACTCCACAGCTGTTTTGGTAGTTACTCCCAGACACCCTCCTTTCAGATCCTCTTTGATGCCCTTCTGCTGGCAGGCAAACACCACTGTTTTAAAGGTGACCTTAAACATGGAATTGGGTGAAGGGTTGGTGGGCTGTTTCTAATAATACTTTTTCCTGTAATTTATGTTTTCTTGGCCTGTTAATGTACTGTATGGATCATTTTATTTGGTTCTATAAGCTGTCTTAAGTACCATAATAAATGGAAAGGTAGGGACCCAAGTAAATAAATAGTTAATATGCTTTTTTCTGTGGGTGATTCCCCTTTCCCTCCACTTTTTCTAAATATCTGTTCCTGCTACTCACCTTTGCACACCATCAAAAGCATGAGGACAGCATGCAATTCCTATATTTTCATTTGGGTGGCCCAAATACCTGAATACCATCAAAGAAATTGCAAAACCGTACATGTTTCTTTATTTTTGTGTTTCTGAGTTACAGGAACACATCCGTCCCATCACATTCATTCCCATCCTTGAGCTTGGTGTTGATTTCAAACCTAAAAGTCCAGACGTTTCTATTTATTCTCTAGGAGGCATGCAGTGCTCAGAATGCAGCTAAACTCAAATCTCCTACCAGGTAAAGACCAAGGACTTTGCATATAATTCTGAGGAAATTGCAAGGTTTTACATCTGGTTGTACAAAAATGTAGTTTAGCATGAAAAAAAGAACTCAGTGTAAAACACCCAGCCTGCAATAGTTGTTCCAGCACAAGCAGGAGCAAGGTCTCTTGCTTGCAAGTGTATTTGGTTGTGGAGGCACCCTTCCTACTAATAACCACTCTGGCAATTGGCAATACAGTCATCATGCAGGTTATTCTTAAACACGCCAAGTTAACATTAATAATATCATGCAAGTTACTGGTGAACATGTTGAAGTATATATCCTGGAAGTCAGCAATCAGCCTGATTTTTGTACTTCCAGCCTTTCTAATGGCTTCCTACATTATTTAACTACTGAAAGAGGCACTCAGGACTAAACTTTTCTTTGGTTCCTGTGTTGTTTGATGTCAGATACAGAATTTAGCAGCCTGGGAATCATAAAATGCAGAAACCAGCTGCTGGAGAAGGAGTCCAAATGAGTGCGTCTGGCACTGTGAGCGTCAGACCCTTCTTCTCCCCTGCAAGCAGAGCCTGGGCCACTTCAGTTGCCTCAGTTTGCCCTTAAATGAAATGGGTTCCTGATGGCACCTGTTCTCCCAGTTTGATCGTGGACATGTGAGTCCTCCTGCAGTGAGTTGCCCTGCTATCTGCCTCCTCTGTCCGAAAACGCACTTGTCCTTGCTGGGACAGGGCTGTCGACTCAGCATCCAGCATGTGTCGATTCCCCTCTCCTTTAACTAGCAAGATCTCAACAAGCTATACAAAATTATGATCACTATTCTTCTACGGTCTACACCATCCAATAGCTGGAGCTCTGTGGGCAGCTTACAATACACAAACAATACAAAAACACAAACAACATTAAATAATGAAAAGTAAATCACTGTAAACCTGATTTGCATTATTTCTAACAACTGCACGATTCCACATGTGCGCGTGCGCGCGCAAGATCTGCATCTCCTGGTGTCACCTATTGATTTTTTTATTTTCTCCTTTTAGCCCCAGTTAAATCAGGAGCCTGTAGTGATTCAATGGCTAATGAGATCACGTTTGGAGTGGTGAAAATTTCATATTCTCCCTTTCTCAGTGCATTTTCTGGTTCTATACAGAAAAGGGATATTGTATTAACTAGTATCTTTTTTTACTACTTTTGAAAGTGACCCAATTATATCTTAAAATATTACTTTTTAAACTATTCCTTTTTTGTAGTTATAAATTAATACATCAAAACCTCCCTTCACTATCCCATATTTTGATAGTTTGGCCATTTTCTCCCATTCTTCATATTAGTGTCTGACAAAGCAGTGCCAACCATTCCATCAGAGTCCCATCAGAATTTTGTAATGTATTTTATTTATTTTATTTTTCCTCCATGCCCCCAAAAATACTTTCACTGAATGGCCACCGCTGTTCTGAAGGAAAGGTTATTAAAATCTCTTTTGATACCTGAAAGTAACAGGTTTTATATTTCACTAAAATCCCTTTGCATAACGCTTTAATTGCTACAATTCCGGAATTTGCAGGCATCATGTACTGAATCCTTTAACATTTACTTAACAGAATGTCGAGCACCCTGACCTCCACTGGAGCTCTCAGATCTAGAATGTGTTAGTCAGAACATATTAAAATTGCAGTGTAGACAGGGCATTTAGTATTTAACATAATGCTAGTCAGGGTGGACTTTAGCATTCACTATATCACACACTGAGTGCAATTAATCTGGGGTGGGGAGAACCCCCTCCCTTGGTAAGTCATTACAGTCGTGATCACAGAATAGTTATAGACTGGTTTTTCTAAAGCATGGATTGAGAGGGCAGAAAAAACCACGCAAGGCTGTTCAAAGGTGTAAGTAAGGAATCAAATTTAAGTGATCTTGGTTATGTTCACATCCACCATCTGAGTATATCAAACTCAGTTTCCAAATTAACATTTATGTTCATTACTTAAATTCTGTTTAGTCTTGAAATTTGCTAGTTGTCTGCTCTACGGCCTGGGAAGAAAGGCACAGGGATGAAGGGGTAAGCTTACTCTCCAGGTGAACGCATCAGGCTACTAACCACTCACACCATCACATTTGAGCATTTCCCTTATTTCCTCCTGCTTTGGAAATGCAACATGGGAAAGCCACAGCCCTGTGATGACAGATGGCTTTAGAAGGTCCCAGGATCCCAGAAACACTTTATCATGTCCTTGTTGGCTCTGTTTTCCCCATTCAAATGGAAGTCATTCCCTCCATTCTGGTACAGCTTGTGAAATTGCCTGAATCATATCACAATTAGCTAGTAAGTCTAGTCAGCTTCAGCCAGTGCCCCTCCCCGCATCCCTAACACTCACTGTTCTTTGCTATGTGCCATCAAGTCATCTCCAACTTTTGGTGACCCTATGAATGAAAGTCCTTCAAAATCCACAGCAGGCCTGCTTAGCATTACCAAATTCAAGTCTGTGGCATCCCCAAAGGAGTCAATCCATCTCATGTTTGGTCTTCGTTTTCTTCTTCTACCTTTGATTTTCCCTACCTTGTTTTCTAAAAGCTGTTAAATGGTTGCTTTGCAGAGGGCAGGGATGAATGAAGGCCATGTTTATATCTGAAAGTATGTGTATCTGTAGGCTTTCAGACCAGGTTGTCACAGATAAAACTACTCCATACCGCTGGAACACCCACCTCATCCTCTTCCCCAGTGATGAGGGCCACCACTCAGGAATATTCCATATCTGAAGTAAGACCACTAAGCGTAACAGAAGAGGAAGAAGCATACACAAAAACACTAGCGCCATCATCTATTTTTTCAAGAAGCATTCACTGCCAAATATGCGCTGGTTGAGTAGTAATGGCTACTTCTGCCAATTTTGATTTCTCTTAGCTTCTCATTTTTTTCTCCAATCTCCACTCCATCCCATCGGCTTCCACATCAGTTCTTAAAGGCTGTGTGAAAAATCATGTGTGTTTTAGGCACATTTCTCCTCACATTTGCCTGCACTTTTGCCTAACAAGCAATTTGGAAGCAATTTCGTCTAATACAATGTGCTTTCATACATTTTCATTTATCCATCAATTTCTGAGCAGTGTATGGAATTCCCATAGTGTTTTGTTTAGCGATGTCCTTACAAAATTGGGAAAAGCGCAGATCTCAAACAACACCTCCATTTCAGTTCAAATATAGTATAGAAAGTGTGAATCGCATAGGGTCCCATTTAAGTGTTAACTGAACAGATTACTAGAGGTGAGTGAAGATGCCATGTTCAAGCTTGTTGAGGTTCTTCACAGTCCTTCTTAGATCTTGATTGACCACATTCGTGTTTTCGAACACAACTAGGGTTTTCCCCTACTGATCAGAAAAAAATGCACATTTACACAATGTTAAATGTGCATGCCCAATTGAAAAATTTTCCCTATTCCCTGAAAAAAAAGCATTCTTTCAATAAGCTTGCAAGTTCAGAAATGTGAAAAATTTTCCCCAAGCACACACCTGTTCATGTCTGGGGTTGTGAACAGCCCTTACTCGAATGATTTGAGAGCAGGAACAAATTTATAATGCAATCCTAGAAATTTTACCCCCTCCCTATGGCTGGGGCATGCATGATCACCAATTTGAGGGAATATTCGGGAATGTCTATCTCACCTTTCTGTTGTGATAATCAAGGCAGCAAACAGAAACCAAGAAAGAAAAAAAGTTGCACAATTTGATACAATATTACTATGGGCAGGCTCCTGTGTGCATTTCAGTTGCTTGAGGTTGCAAATGACAACTTGCATGTGAGAAGCAGAGATCACAGATTAATCACCATATATTGAACTTCCATGTGATCTAGTATCAACTGAAACACAGTATTTCCCAACAGGGAAGGTTCACACAATAGGGTAAGAACCATCAAATGAGAAGACAAACTGATGAATGTGTCTATGCAAACTGGGCCTATTTCCCCTCTCTCGTTGAACACTAGCCAGTGCAAACTCTACTGTGACAAGGATACTTAGACTTGTGAAAGTCACCAAATAAGATCCGTATTAATTGGCACTAGCTTTCCAATTCACCTGTAGGGATACACCCAAAAGGCTGTTCAGGTATTAGGATAATTAACATTCAGTCTGAAGATGAGTTCTGGAGAACTCAAAAGCTTGTTCAGCTTTGGGATTTTATCCAATAGATCAACATGGCTTACCTGTCATTTCTGAATGATAGAAAAGATGTTGCTGTCCTGGATATTTACTACGCTCTTCTCACCCTGCCCCCATACAGAGTTCCTGAGTGCTCTCTATTATACCAAGATTTTCCATCCCACACACTCTCAGGTTGTAATTCCTTCACAGCACTTCTGCCACTTATAACAGAGGTGCCCTTAGCCATACCACACCCCTGAAATTCACTCTTTCCCAAAGCTACTGACCCATGTCTTTGCCCCTCCAGTAGCACCCTTTTTGTGTCTTTTCCATTCCACTACTCCACATGGTAGAGTTCCATCATAAATTCAAAAGAGGAAATAGATAAAATGTAGACTGTATTTTTAGAAGTCTGCAAAATGCACAGAAGCTCTACAGAATGAGCACAGTCCTGCCAAAGTTAACAATGATTGCAATGGGAGAGATATAAGCATGTACCTCTTTCGCTGCCCCATAACCCGCTCTGTAAGAGATAGATTTCTTCCAGAGTTGCTGAAAGGACAAGAGCACTGGTCAAATTTACAGAAAATTGACTTCCTGTTTACATATAACAATGACAAACTCAATCAAAAAGTGGCAATTTTCACACTGGCTTTGGCCAAAGCTAAACAAATATAGATGGATAAACATGTCTTTTCAGTGTAGTATAGACAATTTTTAGTATTTGTGTCAGTCTGCATGCTTGTGAAAGCATTTAATGGTGTCTGTATCAAGGTTGTTTTATTGCCTCCAATTATAAAACATGTTCTAAATTCATGGAGTTCACCATGTTTTTATATGGATTTTTCAGGAGCCCAATTTGCAGCATACTTTTAACACCCCCTACAGAACATCCATAACTGAAAAACACATTTAATATTTTCAATGGCTCATGTACAGAACCAGTAATTTTTTTAAATTGACTTGATCTTAACTTTTCAATTGAAATCAATAAAGCAAAATGCTTAACTTTGGCTGGATTTGCCCAATACGTATACATATATATCTAAAATATTAACATGACAGAGATAGAAAAGCAGACTGTATGTAGGGGGCCACCACAAAACTGGATAATACTACTAATAATAATGGCAAACAGAAACAATATAATTGCTGCACACTAAGAGGGGTAAAATATTTGCACAAAATGCCCTTGTGAAAGCACACAATTAAAAAGCAAGTACAAAGTACTGACCTACTTCATAACTTTTATTCTGGCTACCTTATATTAATCATTCTCATTCATTTAAAGCCAAAACTCAACTTTCTACAGAAGACCTCCTTGCAAGGAAGTTATTAATATAGCACAATGTGAGAAAGCAGGTCACTGAAGCAGTGTCATGACATTTAGAAGATGGTGGAAACATCTTCCAAGGAAGCGACTATCAAATGGTCTTTGATGTTTATTGTACACGTTTAGCCCCATTGCAACACTTAGTACGCATCTGTCAAGACGTACAACTGCAAAGAAGCAAAGGGAAAAAAACTGCTTTTGCCTCAAGGGAAAAACATAATGATTCAGATACTCCCATTCTTTTACCAAAACCTAAAGGCAAGTTATTGGTATGGGCAAACAAAGGAAGGTGTATAAGCATTGTGATAACTTAGATGGAATGTTAACTGAAACTATAATTCATACTGATCATACAGAAAGCAGTTTCCAAAGTATCCAAATTTCACAGCAAATGAAGGCATTACAATAAGAGAAATACTAAACCAAGTTATTAGGCAAAAATATAAATAAATAAATAGACAGACCGACCGACAAGAACAAGCGAGAAACCTTGCTTCCCAAACACCAATCCTCATCTCATTTGATACCATCTTGTGTGTAACACAGCCACAACATTAAGGTAGATTTACAATCCAGAGATGAAGAGTCTACTTTGCCATGGTGAATTCACTGTTCATAAAACAGAAAGAAAGCACTTCAGTGGGAAATGCTGGCGGACCTCTGGGGAGTAAGAGGGCACATTAATTTATATGACATGCTGCCCTGTTTCTCTTGTAGAGGCCCACAGGAGGGGTTGGCTACCCTGAGCTTTTAGTTAAGTCCCTAATGAAAATAAAATGTTTGAGTCCATTTAATGTGCACTGAACTAAAGTGGCTACCTTAAAAAGAAAATCACGTGCCTTCCTTTGGATGTTGACAAAAGATTTTTCCACCCTTGCACAGATTTTTTTTAAATCAGTCTGTGCATAACATGCTTTTAAATATATAAAATATGGTTGAAACAGAAAAAAAAACAAATCATTGATCCAAGAGATATATGTTCAGGTAATTCCATGTATTTATTAATTATTTGGTTTGTTTATAGCATTTTTCTCTTCCAAGAAGCCCAAGAGGGCAACTATGACCCAGTCCCCTCCATCAACCCTGTGAAGAAAGTTACATCAAGACTCAGTGACCTTCACTGCTGGGTGGGGCCTTGAACCCCAGTCCCATTCCAACACTTTAACCACTACACCAGACTGACTCTAGTCTACATGATGTTCAGTATTTCCTTACTGCTAGATAGCTCGCAAAACCTACCAAAGTCTTCCCCAACCGGTGCCCTCCAGATGTCTTGGACTACATGTCCTCTCATTCTCAGCTGACATGGCCAGCAGGCCTTTTCAGATGAGACTTGTGGGAGGGACGGTGCAGGCTGAGGGAGGCTGTCCTACAGTACAGAAATCCAGCCGTCCATTGATACTTGCCTGCTACTGCAGCCTTCTGGATAAGCAGCCTGATTTGGAGGGGCTCCTACACGTACTGTTCTGACTAATGGCAAAGCAGATTTTTAATGTATAAAAAGCCCCTGAAGAACATGTGGTCAAATAAGGACCAATCATTGCTCTCATTCTGAGCGAGAAGACTCTGCTTTGCATGCTGTGGTCAGAAGACCACGCAAGGGTTGCTTCCAGAAGCAGAAAGGGGCAAGAACTTCCTTGGTTTCCTGCTGTGGCAGGGACCACATGCACCACCATCACAAGCCAATCTTCTCAGGGCAGGAGGTTTCCACTTGGCTGTGCACACACTGGGACACTCCAAGACATGGGCAGACTTGGGTCCGGGGCGGGGGGGCAAAGGCACAAGAGCTTGCTCTGCCCCGGTGGCCTGAGCTTGAAGCACCATCACATGCAAAGGTAAACCCACATGCCTCTCCTGCTTTCACTGGCTGGACTGGCTGCCCAAGCTCAAAGCTGGATCCAGCAGTTATGCTAGCTATGCGTCTAAGGCTTGCCCCCAGCAAGCAGACACCTTTAATCAATTCTGATTGTCCAGATTCTGGGGATGAAAGTTGATGGGCTCACCCCCATTCTCTGTAGCTCCAGGATTAGGAGGTAGCCTCAACATCTTGCTTACCATCTTCTGGGTTCAGCAACAATACTGACGGGCCAAATACATGGAAAAACATGCATAAGTGTTTAACAGGCGTAAGCGTGCAGTTTGGGGGTTCTCTGGGACCCAGCACTCTATGTGGGCATGCTGTGGGCATGCTGTGGAGGCTATGTGGGCATGCTGAGGAGGAGGGCTTTTTACCAGATGCCGACTGCAACTCTGCTAGAAAGGATGGCCGTGATCTTTTCTCCAGTGACAACCAGACTGGATTATTGCAATGCACTGTGAACAGGACATTTTTGAAGACAGTTTAGAAACTTCAGCTGAGACACAACTGGCCGCTTGAGTGCTGGCAAGTGCTAGACAGTTTCATCATGTGATTGTGTACATTATACCGGCTCCTGACTCCTGGGTCCAATTTTGCCAGTGTGCTGGTGATTGGCCACGCAATTTCAGGGGCTGGTACTGACTTTCAAATCTTAAATGGATTGGGTCCAAGTTACTTGAAGAGCCACCTTCACTTTTACCAAATTGCTCACATATTATGCTATTATTTTGATTGTGATTTGCGGTCTAAAAAAAAAGTCAGCTTGGAAGGGAGGGTTTGTCCTGAAAGGTGGCTTATAAATAAGAAAATGTTGTCCATAGAGGCTAAAAACTATTCATGCAATTAAAAATAATAAGATGCTTGTTCAGAGCACCTTTAACAGTAGAACCATTAATGAAATGGACTGTTACATGTGAGATTATGTAATCCAGTATATATTAATCTAACTTCCTTCAAACCCTGCCTCCTCTCCATGTCTGGCCCCCAGAGTGATCCATTTTGCATCTGGCTAGTTCAGTTGCAAACAAATGGCTTATTAAAATGGAAACATCACATAATCAAAACAAGGTAAAAGCCTTGCTGGTTTGGTAACATAGCAAAGAAGGTAGGTCAGCGTGAATTATGCCAGAAAGGCCAACTGTCCAGAAATTGGCTAAATGTCCTTCTGTTGCAGATAATAGCTTATAAAGAAATTAAGGAGTCCGCTAAGCTAATTCACTATAGAGGGGCTTGCCATCATGAGGCCGACAGAATTCCAGTCGCTCAATAGCCAGACACAGGGAGTGTCAACAGTCCCTCAAGCAATTAATTTTCTTTCAACTTCTCACAACCACAATATACAGAAGTACGGGCAGGATCTGACCCACACTGATCAAGAAATGCCAAAAGACAACTGTGCTGCCACATCATAAGCCTTTTCAGGGAGTCGAAAATAGCAACCCAGTGAGAAAACCCTGCCAAACGTATTAACTTTGTGCTTTCTAGTAACAGCAACAAGAGCATCTTATACAACAAAACAATACATACAAACTAGTAACACATATTACCTAACTCTAACTTAGAATATGCAGAATGAACTGACATTTTGCTTTCTATATGCAATATCTATTACAAATCACAAAGAGCCAAAACGAAGGCTGAATTTATAAATGAAAAGAATGAAGCCGGAACTGCTCAAAACAACCAGATGCAAAAATGCAAAGGGTTCTCTCTCCCCATCCCAGAGTTTTAGTGGTTTTGATTTTACTATAAAGGCCTACCTGATGAAGTGTCTGGGCTACCAGGACCAGCTTGAGAGTCAGCAGTAACCATGTGATAGTTCTACCTGCGCCTTCAGCACTTTGCTGCCAACACCAATTCCCCAAGCAGGTCTGTGGAGTCAGTCATGTTCACCCCAGGAGCTTTTCTCTGCCTGATGTTCCCAAGTGGACAAACCACGTACCAGCTCACAACTTGTAACAGATACCATGAAATCTGGGCAGTTGAGCAACACGGCGGTAGGGCTGGGCAGGGAGAGGATTGGCCTTGTCCTCACCCCACTGCCTGCACCATAAAAAGCTCGGAACATTAAAACAAAAGCAAAAACAAAAACTGGGGTCCTCACTCTGAAACAAAGACCAAGGAGGACACCCCATCCCTGCCTGAAAGGATATAGAGGGAGGGGTTCTCAGAAAGGTGTGCAAACCGGGAGAGGCTCCCATTTTGCCTGCAGTGATGAGTCAGGCATCTCAGGATGCTGAGCCCCAGGATCTGACCCTCCTCCTCGCAAGCCTGAAAGAGCAGGGTGTTGGCAGCGCCCTGGGCTTTACAGGCAAGTAGGGCTTTACAGTGGTGCTACTCTAAGAGTGTGCGTGCACACATGTGAGTGTGGGAGTCTATGCAAACAGTTACATGCAGCCAGCTGAAGGAGAATCTCTTTGTAAAAAGAACCTCATCTTAAAGGCTTCTGTTCATCGCATCACTTTGTGTACAAGGCCTGCATAGCACACATTTTCATCTATTCCTCAATAGAGTGTCACCCACCTACTCTATCAAAGATGAAGCACCAGCTGTGACTTTTGCACTCAGACTGAGCAGAAACCAAGAACACAATACACAAACATCTCCCCAAACAGAGGAGGTGAACACAGAATCCTTCGCATCTGGTTCTGCTCTTATCTGTTCAAAATTTTGTAGGTTACATTTCTAGGAGCGCCTCTACATTATATGCCATTTTTATGAATCCCTTTCTCTCTCAACTTCAAAGCTTCCTTGCACAAAAACACCTGTGCCTGAAATTTGGAAGGCTTCTTACCTCAGAAGCATATGAAGTAAGCTCCACTTCAGACTCAAAGCACAGAGGGTTGAGTCCAGTGAAAGTCTAGTTACTCACCGTCCAAAGTACCAAAGCAAAATAGCAGTCAAATCTTGCCTTATATGCACACCCACTCCACCTAGCACATTTGGTTTTTGCTTTGTGGATGCTATTTAGGCATTTATCTAGCATTATTTACAGAATAACCTAACTGATCTGAATGTAAAAATAGTTCCCTACCAGGCTGGAAGCTATCTGTTGCATCAGAGTATATATAGGGCAGTTAAATTAACTTCCCAAGAAGGATATGTAAAGTTGGAGAGGTGAAGGGAGGGCTGGTGAAGAAGGTTCCAACTTTGGGGGCTTTTAAGCATTGTTAGTTAAGGGGGAAAGGCTACTATGGGAGGACACTGTGGACATTATAAAATAATGTTGTGGCAAAAGTGGAGGAAGAGACATTTTTTTCACCCTCTATCATAAGACAAGAACCTGAAGATATACTATGAAGGGAAATATTGGGAGACGCAGGCCAGATGGTAGCAAACACTTCTTCCGTCAGTCTGTACAGAATTTGCTCCCACAAGGCATAATGCCCCCCATTCAAATGGCTTGAAAAGAAGAATATTAGGCAAATTCACAGAGAATAAGGCTAGCAACAAGTATTAGTTATAATGGCCCTGGATGGCGTCCAGGGCCAGAGAACGCATGTCTCTAGATACTGGCTGCTGGACTAAGATATGGGGAGGCCTGAGATGAAGGACAAGCTTGTGCTTCCCCATTCCACCTGCAAAGATGGACCAGTCTGGGAGCTTAACCTTAGCACTGGCCATGGGACAGCATCCTCTGCTGTACTGCAGGGCAGCTAGTCAGCATAGGGAATACAGGCAGGCCACACTCGGTTCTGCTTATCCTGCCCCCCACCCCCATCAATGTCTGCCATATAGAGGAAAAATTGAGCGGTCAGTCCCAATTAATGTGGGATTAATGGTGTGTCCCAGGTCCAAACCAGCTGAAGACCACTCACAAAGAATGACCAGGTGATCTAATGTGGAAAACCCAATAATGTTTTAAATGGCCGTATTCCTGGTAGTGTTGAGACTGCCTTTAATAGAGAGACAATTGCATAGTAAAAGCAGAGATACAATTCATACCTATGATCCAAGCTCAAGTGGGTGCAATCCAGGGAAAGGAAAGTGTGCTTGGTTTCAGTGGAATTCATTTCGGTGGAGGGACTTTTATTAGTCCGTACAAACACTGTGGAAAGGAAAATTCCAAACATGAATAGGAATTCCCATATCCGTATAGTAAATGTTGGCTTGGGATATCTGTGTTTAGCATTAAGGTATTAATGCTTTGATTTAGCCACATGTGTTCCAATGTTTGTGGTTATCCCAACTGTCAGGGGAGGGAGGACAGGAAGAATGCCTGGTCCAGATCGAATTTGCATTGCATTAAGTGTATGCTGTTTACACAGAATGATAATTATCTGACCAGATCTACCACCTTCCTGCAGACTTTACGTTCTTTGGGGGATTGTAGGTGTGTTTTTCAAAAGGCCATTCATGAAAATATATTAGAGGTGCCTGGCTTCTATTAATGCTATGTCCTTTGACATCCAGTCAGTGAAAGATAAAAGATGGCATTAACTTTTCACAGTGGAGTGAAATGAACATGTTAAAAGAAATGAGCAAATACTAAATAGATGTGCAGTGCAAGGTGACCCAGTCGACTTTAACAGAGTACCAAAATATAATCAAATAAAACTTATGATCTTTAGGCTGGAAAAATGGTGAGCCAGGAAGGCAAACACAATTTTTAAATCTGCAAAGACCGACTGAAATAAATCATGCATAAATTGTAACATGCAGCTGAGTCCGCTACAACTACTTGATCCTTGCAAGGGCATCAATATTGAAAGGGTGAGCTTGAGTCAGGGTGAGCTCAGCTTTCCTTGGAACTTCATCCTCCTGCTCCCCGCTCTCTCCAGACAGTACAGAACACTGAAGCATCAGTGCCGACCATCTATTGCATACAAAGTGAAACTGCACTCAGTTTTTGTCACCACTGTCTGCCTGCTAAGCCTAACAGCGAACTAATTTGCTGAATACAGCTAGGTAAATGATCAGCATCAAGTCTTCATTCCTCCTGCTCTGTAGTTTAGTTCATGTTTTATCCATACTTATATATTCAAGATTTATGCTCTATGCTTCTATTAAGATGATAATGAAAGGAGATTAAAATTCAATGTAACAACAATACAGCAGTAAAACATCACATTCAATGTAAAACAAAGAACGGGATCCAGCAGCGCTCAGACTTCGTGAAACAGAAGGGCTGCCCGACAGGTGGAATGGATCTCATGCAACAGATGTGGGGGGAACGGATGGGCAGCAGCTTCCAAAGGACATAATGGTGTGAGACACGAGCCGGCCTTTGCCCTCTAGGTTAGCCTGCTGCCCTTGAGCGGGGTACAGAATGCACTCCTGTCGCCACTAACCACCAGTTTGGTCAGTTCTTGCGCACAGAGTGGGGAGTTGGGCACCATCTCACTCATTAGCTCAGGTGACAAAATTATTTGGACCCATCCTGCAGGTAACTGATTTGAATCACAGAGCAGGAAGAGTCTTCAAAAGCCATCCACTCCAATGCCCTGCCACGGCAGGAACCCACATGACAGCAACCCTGACAGATGACCATTCAACTTCTAGGCAAGAAGTGTCCATCACCTTCTGAGGCAGTGTATTTCACTGTCAAGCAGCTCATCCTGACAGGATGTTCTTCCAGTGGCCCCTTTCCTGTAATTTGAATCTGTTGGTTTGGGTCCTACCCTCCAGAGCAACACAAAACAAAATTGGCTCCATCATCTGTGGGATAGACTTTAATTGTCTGAAGATGGCAATCATGCCAAAAACTCTCTTGAATTATGAAGTCATTACTATTCACCAAAAGGCAGGGGAATAAATCAGAAGAATAGGAAAGGCAACCTGGTGGCTCTCCAGTGGAAGAGAATTCCACAGTTCTAGAAGAATATCCGTTCTCTTGTTCCAATCCACTTGATATTGGCCATGCAATGGCCAGAGAGCAGGCCTTCCAAAGACAATCTTCAAGGCTAAGCAGGCTCCTGTGGGAGCAGGCAGTTTTGGAGGTAACCTGGTTGTTAGCCATGTAGCGTTTAAGCCCATATGCAAATAGGCATCCAGAGAAGATAAAATAATTATAATTATATGCTTCAATCTATGAATGCCCAGCAAGAGTCTAGCTGTAGCATTTTGAGTTCCTAGACTGCTCCACAGTGGTTCCACACAGATAGCATTGCAGGAAGTAGGAAGTAACTTGGGGATGGATAACCGACACCATTTGCATCTTCTCTAGGAAGCAAGCTGGTAAGAGCATTCCTAGCTCACCTGTCCTTTCAGGGAATATGACAGAGCAAGAAGTCATAGGTCAAGCAGTACAGCAAACTGTGCAACTGTTGTCCCAAGAGGAACACACCCCTGCCCTCAACAACTTGGATATCCATTTCAAGATCTCCAGAACATCTGACCAGCAGGGCCTTTGTCTTGCTTGGACTAAAGTTCAGCTTGTCCAGCTTCATTCCTGATGTGATTTCCAGGTACTAATGGCTGATCACTGCCAATATTTCCTTGGGATTCAAATAATGGAAATAGCAGACAGAGTTGTGTACCCTTGGGATACTACTGAGACCTCAGCCCAGACCTCTTTACTGAAAGCTGTTGAGTGGTCTAGGGGAATTGTTAGGGAGTGCTGTGCTGCTGCTTGTCCATCTTCTGGTATAGGTCATCTATACCAGAAGATGACCTTGGAAGTTTCTCATCTGAAACCATCCCTAAAAACAGACTGAAAAACAATCCAAATATTAGCTCCATCCAAGAATGCCTGGAGTTAGAGACGCCATCTGCACAAGAGTTGCAGAGACACAGAGAGGTGAAAGCCCACCACCATCTGCACCACTGCTCCTTATTTAGGAAGGGCAAGAAGGCCAGTTCCCAACCTGCTGCAGCTCTGGCTTCCAGACCACATGTTTCGGAGCAGTAAACTTGCTTCACGAGCAGTAAACAGAGTGTTGGGTGCCATCATCACCGTTGCACAGAAAGGCCTGCATGCTACTGCCAAGCTTTTCTGGCAGTGGCTCATAGGGTTTGCACACAACTGAAGAGTCCTGTAGTAATAAACTACATCTAATAGCCACAGCATGAGGAATGCAAAGCATCTACAAGCCTTGACTGGCTGCCTTACCCACCTTTGAAATAGTGTCACTTCTGAAGCCAGGGCCAATACCTGCCTGACCCCCCTCCCCACAAAATGAATTGCAGCCAGATTAAAGAGCAACTAGCTTCTACATGGCAATTGTTTTAGCACCCTTTACTTTTGAAAAGTTACTTTCATATCACTGTTCGTATTGCTGAAAGCACTCCCAGGACAGGGGACTGTATCAATGTAAAAGACCTATTATCAAAGTCTTCAGATATGGTGAGCTTTAAAGAAATAACATGAACAAAGAAGAGTGCTAATTCCTGCACTGGCTGTGCACCTTCACCTGTGAAGCTATGGTTCTGTAGTCTTCCTGCTTTGCAGTATGTTAAGCTAAATCATTTCATCTATCTTTCAGTTAATGTTGCACTGTGTAAAGGATATGCATTTCAACCTACTGCGCCCTGGTTTGAGTAGGAACACTTTCATGACTCAACTCTGGTGCTACTGAACTGGATTTCGAACTGAAATCTGAGTCAAATTTTATCCCCATTGATGGTTCCCATCCTCTGATGATTCCCTTCCTCTCTGGTGCCTAACTATATTGGAAGGTTCTCAGGTTCTCCGTACCACTTGCCTGTAAGCATAGATCTCTGTATCACTCAAATAAAATGAATAGAAGGTCAGCGCACATTTCGTCCATGGGATGAGTCTACCACAATTTCATTCTGCCAGAAGATACTGGAGTTTCATTAGTTTTGTGACTATTTCAACACTTGTCTATTTATTTTATTTTGCTTTACTTCCTTTATGACTGTGCTTTTAAACCTCCCTTCAGGACTTAAGGCTCTCACAAGGTGGCGTACAAACCCTAAGTAGAACACAATAAATACAGTTACAGAGCAATCCTATGACTTCTCAGACAGCATCTGAGGAGCCACGGGATGGGAAACATTTCCTCCCTGCCATCCCTAGCTGAGGCCTTAGACAGGGCTACAGCCTCCACTACCGCCATCACCCCACACACATGCTTCATGGCCTCTGTGGAAAGCACCTCAGAAGATTCTCTTCCAAAGAACACAACAGCATCCTTGGAAGAGGCAGGAGTTTTTGAAAAGGGATGCTGCACTCAGCAAAGAAGGGAAGCAGGAGGAGAGGCCTGAATCCACTCAGTCCTTACCATCCTTGTCCCTGCCCACCACCTAATAAAGTCACCTCACAGGCCAAGGGGCCTGTCTTGCTGAATTATTTTGTCTTGCTGAACTATTTTTGAACAGAGAAAAGGAAGACTGTAAAAACCTGCATTCACCTCCATTTCTGCCAGGCTCTTGCCAGTAGAAGTGAGCCTGTACAGAAGGCTCTGAGAGTAGACCGCTCTGTGTATCGAGGTGCAGTCTCTTACCACTCATCTCTAACACACATATAAAATCACCATTCTTAAAGCAGAATACCTCTAAAATGCACAGTATCGTGAATTGTCAGGGCAGCAAATAAGAAGCAGATTGAAGACATTTCCGTTTCAGTTAAACGACAGTGACAACGATGGATAGCGATGGAGCCACACGAACCTCGGGGAGGAGGGAATTCCAGAGATGTGGGACTGCCAGTGAGTTCTCTCACCACATTCTGTCTCTTTCAACTTTCTGAAGAACATGCTGGTATGATCTTGATGCAGATGGAAAGTCAGGTTACATGAAAGGCTGCAACAGAAACATATCTGCACCTGAGAGGGGATGAACCAAGTGAAAGCCATAAAAGCAATTTACTCAGTGTTTCCCTAAGAAATGTGAAAATGGGAGAGGGGATTTTTGGAGCCAGCTTGAGGATCTAGTGGACAAGCCATTGATCATTACAACGAGTGGGGAGAGGGAGCTGGTAAAAGGCAACTTCCTATGTTCCCACATACCATCACGATCACTGCCGCCACCACAGCAAAAGGCTGTGAGATGCTCATCACGCCACTGCTGCAGTGGCAACAAAGTCCGCATATGAAAAGCTTGAGGGAAGTTAGTGTGTAAAAGGATTTGAAACTATGGGATGGCTAAAGACCTCAGAGAATAAAACACCCACTGATCTGGTTTGCATGCTATGATAAACCAAACGTCTGGGGCAATCCTGGCTTATCATTCGTGACCTGCATGCTGTGCATACAGCCAAGTAACTCCTGTGGCCAGCAGGAGCAGCTAACAAACCCTTTACCATCATTCAGCTGATGCTTTGTTTAGCCGCGACATGCAACCCAGGACTTCTGACCTGCATTTCACCTGACAATACCCAAGTGGGTTCTTTTTCTGGCTTGTTGGGGAAGAGACAAGCCAGAGATCTGGGTTTGCACATAACACTATACAAACCATAGTTGGAAGGTCCACAGGTGGTTTCACAGGTCTCCAGTTGCTAGAGAGCAATCAGACAGTGCTTATGACTACACTGCTCATGCACAGGAAGTCAGTGTTTCTCTGACTTACTGTGACGCGTTAACCCTCCCACTAAGAGGAAATTGCTTGCTCAAAGATATCTAAAGATTCAGCTATGGCTTCAAACACTTTTTCAACCTCTCCAACCAGTTCCATGCCATCAAGACTATAACTTAATAGACTGAGAAGTTATATTTGAAAGGAAAAAACCCTGCATCTCTATATAATAGAATGGTAATAAAATCCTATACCAATTATCCCATGGTTATGCTCAAAGTAGGTACACTCTTTCATGCCTTAATTTTATGTTTTTCGTTGTCGAGCTAAAAGCAACAGAATAATTATGCCCTCCAAGGTTGAATAAGGTCCCCGCAAAAACTGCTCAGAGTTATTATTTGACTCTCTCTTTATTTGTAGAATTTAGCTAATATTGTTTTGGGCTTCTTTTATCAAAATAAATGCATGATTGGCTTTAACAATTTTTTTATAATTGTTTAAAAATGAGTTTGCTAATAGATGGAACAAGGAAGAGAAGGAGGTTAAATGCTTTCATTTCCAACTTCCACATGCATGCAACGTAAAGAATTCTCATCTTTATAAATTAAGCACATACCGCTCCCCAAAAATATTCCATGTTTCCTTGTGAATAGGGCAGATGATCAATAATAACATTCTAAATAGTATATGCCACCTTATATAGATGCAAGCTTTTCTAAATGTTTGGGAAATGTTGGCTATCTAATTCCAAGCTTATACTCCAAACATTGCAAAGTCATTCATAGGAGTGAGGGACAATTTACTTAGTATATCCACACTACTTTAATACACAAAATGCTTTGACACTTTGCACCATTCTTATATCTACTTGGAAAGCTATACCCAAGCAATCACAATAATTCACATCGTACATATTTGCAAACGTACCCAACAATTTAACAATCTGATGAATCCAAATAAAGTTGAACCCATCCAACTAGTCTCTCTCTGTATGATTTATTTCATTTGTACACTGTCCCATACCCAAATTTCTCGTATCCCATCCTGTGAATCCTTAAGATCCTGTATTTCTTGCAAGCACATTTGTCACCCAAATCAGAGATATGCTTGCAAGCTGGTTCATTCAAGCTCATCTTGCAGTTTCTCAGGCTAAATGGCCTGGCAACCAGAAGCAAAGAGGCAAAGGGAAGAGGGACAGCTATGATGTGAATCATCCAGTTTCTTCTTTATGAGCAGCACCTCAGCAGGCTGCCCCCAAAATCCCTGTTGGTCATGACCCAAGTAAGCTAGTCCTGCACAGAATTATATGCACCTTAATCTGCTGGTTTCATTTGCACATAGTTAAAAAAACACTACCTCTATAGATGCAAAGTGACAGGATGTAAATGCCTCACATAAAAGTCAGAATAGAAATCTGTTATAATTGTAAATCTAGAACTTATGTCCCCAATTCCATTTGCTAGGCTACAGATGCCTTGTAAAGTGCCTGCGACAGATGTCAGCTGGCATTGCCAGATGTCTATTTTCTTTACATCTCCAAGCAATCTAATATATTTTCTCTGATTAGTCAATGATAGGATAGTGGGCTCCTCTCTCTGTGTGTGTAGTCAATGCATTTGGTAACATTTACATGTTTGTATTGATTATAGAAAGAGAGAGAGAGAGAGAGAGAGAGAGAGAGAGAGAGAGAGAGAGAGAGAGAGAGAGAGAGAACGAGAGAACGGCAATGCAAAGCTGTAAGAACAGGCAGAGTGGTGAGGTAAATTCTATCCTCTGCAGTTACCCAGGGACAGCATATATAATTTCCCACCTAAAATGTGATAATTTTCCCCTGAAATGTCTACTCCACTTCAATTTTCATACGCATAAATTCCTGTGCTACTGAAATGAAGGCTTAACTGTTTTAAATGCACATTTTTCCAGCATGTGTTGCTCAGCTGCATTATAGAACAAGTGCCATTTTCATAAGAAATTATTTTCTGTCTTAAAATCTTAGCTGAGTTTCTGAGCATGTTAGGGCGAAGTTTTTCAAGAAATCCTTGGGTGTAATTTTTTTTAAAGCAGTCCTCAATAGAACTATCAGGTGTGCTAGCAACTACAGTTCCCACGAATCCATGTGCTTGGGATGCTGAAGGTAACATGCTTAATAGCATCACAGGCGCAAAAAGCCTTTCAACAGGTTGACTTAGCATCTGAAACCCTGGAGTACTCCCTGTTGCAAACCCTGTTGCCCTGTTGAAACCTCTTCAATATTGGAGTGTTTATTTTTACGGCTTAACACACTGGATGTCAATGTATTTTCAAATATTAATCAGAGTGAATACAAGTATAAACTGATGGCTAAATGGAATAACCGAAGTCTTGACCAGAAACCAAGTCTCCCATACATAGTCATGTGGTGGGATCAAGACTTAGTCCTATCTATCTATCTATCTATCTATCTATCTTAATATTTATATACTGCCTCATTGCCATAGACTCTGGGAGGTTACAGGAAATTAAACCAACAGTGAGTTATATTGACTAATACAATTTATTAAATAACACTGACATGTCATCATTACCCTAAGGGCTGCTCTAGTCTATACCATGAAGGTGATCATCTCCTCTTGGGGTCTGGGCAGGTCTGAATAACATACCACTTCGCAAGCCAAAATCCACCCAGTGGAGGTCCAATAAATCTGTTTCTGTTCCCTGCCTTACACAGACACAACTGCCCAGTGTTTCTGCCGCTGACTGACAGATCAGGACAATAGCATTTCTTTCTTTTTATTCCATTTCTATGCTGTCCCAAATCCAAAGCTCTCTGGGTGGCTTACACCAGAGAGTGATGAGGTCCCATCATCTTTCACTACCAAAGGGCTCACAGGGTCCCTCGGCAGTGAACTGGTTGCATCCACACAGTGCAAGATTATGTGGGATTTTGCCTTACAGTTCTCTGGGGAATGTAGCTATGGAAACAACCCAACTTGATATAAGGCCACCAAAACCAGCCTCTTCTTTCAGATGTATACAGTTGAGGGAAAAAGAGCACAGGCGGTTTATTTTAAATGCTTTTGTTGCAAATCATCCCAAATTTCACTGAAGGTCTGAGAGATACTGCTTGAATTCAATCATCCTACTTAAGGGTAGCAAAATCACATCATTGTTAAGGCACTCAGAAATTATAGCACGGCATGATAAACTGTTCTGCCTCTGCTTTATATTAATACTCCATACACTGAATCTGCGCTAAATTTAACACCGTTGTAAAGGAAGGTTAAATACTACAAAACTTTCATACAGCAAAAGCCTGTAACTCTTAATGCATCAGATTTTCTACTTGGTGATTGTTCAGATGGTATTACATCTTAATGGATTCCTTTTTAAAGAACTAGATTGTGATTAATTGCAGTGCATGATTATGTACATGAAAAGGATTGGTTTGAACCTTTGCCCTAACCATACACCAGGGTAAAAGGAAGTTATAAAAAGGTGATGATTTAATAGTTTTACCGAAATAAAACTGTGACATCTTAGTAGACACAAACAATCCTATTTGTGTGTTAAATGAACACCACTTTAATGCCTAACATAAATGCAAGTCATGTACAACAAGCGTCTGAAGGGGAAAACTTTCCTTTGAACAGCAGCCCTTGGCAATATTTGTGTCTCCCAATTTCAGCTGTAAAATCCAGTCAAGAATGCAATCTCAACATGGGAAACCTCAGTACAAACCCCTACTCAGCCATCAGCAAGTCATCATCTCTCTACCAATTTTCTTCACAGGGCCCATGGATGGGGAGCAGGTCTATATTACCAGGACCCTGAGATCCAGGTGTGCCTGGACCATGTTGCAGATCATTGCCATGAAGTGTGTAGGTGGCAGGGAAGGGCTGGTAGCAGAAATGAGGCTGAGATCATGCTGCAGGACATTTTTGGAAACCAATTTCTCCTATCTGTTTTTCTTGTGAGATTTGCTGGAACCCAATCGGAAGCAGCATTAGCAGCTTTTGAAATAAGGACTTGCTAGAACAGGTTCTTTACTAGGTCAGAAAATGTTCACTTGTGCATTTAGGTCTTATAGTTTGGAAGATGCAGATGTTAGAGATGTTGGTGCTTTTTTAGGCTCTTCCAAAAACAAGCAGTCTTGGACTTCCTTGAGGAGAAGCAGGAAGGAGCGGGGGCACCTGATGTGAGGACAGGCACCACCAAAATCAAGAATATCAGTTTTGGAAATCATGAGACTCATATTGCTGGTACCAAAATATACAGGCCCAAAATATCTGAGAGTAACTGTCTATACACATACACACACCGTACTGCCTTTATTGCCTGTAAATTAAATTGATTAGATTTTATGTATGGGTTGG